>NC_141877.1:30221818-30373333 GCF_056163025.1 Triticum urartu
CAGATTGTCTTACGTACCGCGCTTCCGGCGGGTCTCCTTCGACGTGAGCTGTGATGCATCACCCCCGGCGTCGAGGGTACATGGTGACGTGTTCGTGTGCGAACAGTTTGGCCCACATGCAAAGCGGTGGTGGTTGTCCTCTCGCACCCACTTAAGCGGTTATCGGCGATATCAATGTTTTCCATCTATGGGCCCGCTTGGTCCATCACTTCTTTTTGCGTGACAACAAGAGAGGTTAATTTTACTTAGGAGGGGATTATTATTTTTGCTTTGGGATGACATGCATGATACACTTGGAGCACACACATATGCATGTGTACGCATGAATCCCTCCCATCGAGTCGAAGTGGCTAGTACAATGACACCATCATGAACTGATCTCGCTCTATGTGGGGAGCTAGTGTACGATTTTTGACACACACGCCAGATTAATGTCGTGTATTCAAACATGCATGCACGCATCACCTCCATACATATGCATGTAGTGGTTGCCTTCGAACAATACACTCCCTCGCGTGGTTATCGGCAACAAGCCTATATATTCGTGGGCCCGCGTGGACGTCCATGATCACCTTGACCAACAACAAGATAGGTTACCATGGCGGATTCTTCATTTGGTTAGTGTTATCGTTGTATAGGTCATGGTGAGACTCAGACCTAATTAAGTTTGAGCGCATATACTATGCACGCATGCATGCATATATGAATCCCCGTCGTTGGCTTGAAGTGTGGTGTAACATACATATGCATCGTCAACCTAACCCTCACTCAGTGTGGGGATTTCTAGTTTGAAATCATGGTGCCACATCAAAGTTGTTCATTGTTACTCAAAAACGTACACCTCTCCATACATATGTTTGGGCCACACGCATGCAGTGGTTGCCTTCGGGGACTAGCTACTTGCGTGATTATTGGCGAGCTAGCCCATCTCCGGGTCGCATGGATGGCCATAACTTTGACCAACAACAAGAGAGAGGTTGTACAACCGAGGTGGATTATTCTTGGTCCATTTTACGATCCATCTTGGTGAGATATATGCCTCTCTGGCCCGCCGACTGAAAGTGTGTGTGGGGGGTGGCTACATCGCACTTTTCTAGGTGAACCTTGATTGGGGGGGCATGCATTCATAGCTTAATTAGGATTCCCTTCGTGGCGACACGAGGGGGTGGGGGGCTCCTAGCTACTTCGCACTTTGCTAGGTGAACCTCGGTTGGGGGGGGGGGAGGGGGCATGCTCATAGCTTAGGATTCCCTTCGTGCTGACATGAGGGGGGCTGCTAGCTACTTCGCACTTTGCTAGGTGAACCTCGGTTGGGGGGCATGTGCATTCATAGCTTAGGATTCCCTTCGTGCCGACACGAGGGAGGTGTGGCTGCTAGCTACTTCGCACTTTGCTAGGGTGAACCTCGGTTGGGGGGAGGGCATGCATTCATAGCTTAGCTAGGATTCCCTTCGTGCCGACAAAGGGAGGGGGCTGCTAGCTACTTCACACTTTGCTAGGTGAACCTCGGTTGGGGGGGCATGCATTAATAGCTTAGAAATCCCTTCGTGCCGACATGAGGGAGGGGGGCTGCTAGCTCTACTTTACACTTTGCTAAGTGAACCTCGGTTGGGGGGCATGCAATCATAGCTTAGGATTCCCTTCGTGCCGACATGAGGGAGGAGGGCTGCTAGCTACTTCGCACTTTGCTACAGTGAACCTCGGTTGGGGGGCATGCATTCATATATAGCTTAGGATTCCCCTCGTGCCGACACGAGGGAGGAGGGGTGGGGGAGTCCTGGATTAGGGGGTGTTCGGATAGCCGGACTATACCTTCGGCCGGACTCCTGGACTATGAAGATACAAGATTGAAGACTTCGTCCCGTGTCCGGATGGGACTTTCCTTGGCGTGGAAGGCAAGCTTGGCGACGCGATATTCAATATCTCCTACCATTGTAACCGACTCTGTGTAACCCTAACCCTATCCGGTGTCTATATAAACCGGAGGGTTGTAGTCTGTAGGACAAGGATCAACTCCATACACAATCATACCATAGGCTAGCTTCTAGGGTTTAGCCTCCCTGATCTCGTGGTAGATCTACTCTTGTACTACCCATATCATCAATATTAATTAAGCAGGAGTAGGGTTTTACCTCCATCGAGAGGGCCCGAACCTGGGTAAAACAAAGTGTCCCCAGTCTCCTGTTACCATCCGGCCTAGACGCACAGTTCGGGACCCCCTACCCGAGATCCGCCGGTTTTGACACCGACATTGGTGCTTTCATTGAGAGTTCCTCTGCGTCGTCGCCTTTAGGCCCGATGGCTCCTTTGATCTTCAACAACTACGTGGTCCAGGGGGAGACTTTTCTCCCTGGACAGATCTTCGTCTTCGGTGGCTTTGCACTGCGGGCCAATTCGCTTGTCCTCCTTGAGCAGATCGAAAGCTACGCCCCTGGCCATCAGGTCAGGTTTGGAAGCCTAAACTACACGGCTGACATTCGCGGGGACTTGATCTTCGACGGATTCGAGCCACAGCCAGGCATGCCGCACTGTCTCGATGGGCATGATATAGCTCTGCCGCCGAACAGCGCCTTGGAGGCCACACACACATCGGTTTCAACCATTGATTCGGAACCTACTACGCTGATCGAGGATCAGTGGTTGGACGCTGCCTCAGGGGCTGCGATCTCAGAGGCGATCGAGCCGAACTCCAGCCCCGCACTCCGCATGGCCCGTGACTCCGAGGAGCCGGATTCCTCTCCGAACTCCGAGCCCCCCCGCCCCTGCCAATCGAATCCGATTGGGCGCCGGTAATGGAGTTCACCGCCGCGGACATCTTTCAGCATTCGCCTTTTGGCGACATCCTGAAATCTTTTAAGTCTCTCTCTTTATCAGGAGAGCCCTGGCCGAACTACGGTCAGCAAGGGTGGGATACGGACGGTGAGGAAACTCAAAACCCACCCACCACCCACTTTGTAGCCACTGTCGACGATTTAACCGACATACTTGACTTCGGCTCCGAAGACATCGACGACATGGACGATGATGCAGGAGACGAACAAGAACCAGCACCTGTAGGGTGCTAGAAGGCCACCTCGTCATATGACATATATATGGTGGATACTCCAAAAGATGGAGATGGCGAGGGAACAGTAGGGGATGATGCCCCCAAGAAATAGCCAAAGTGCCGGCGTCAGCGGCGCCGCTCTAAATCCCGCCAAAGCAAAAACGGTGATTCCGGCACGGGAGATAATATTACCCCGGATAGCGCCGAAGAACACCCACCTCAGCAAGATTCGGCACAGGAATTTGGAGAAGCCAGCCCTCATGAGAGAGCGGCAGACCAAGAGGTCGAGGACGACTGTATGCCTCCCTCTGAAGACGAGGCAAGCCTCGATGACGATGAATTCGTCATACCATCAGACCCTGCCGAACAAGAGCATTTTAAACGCAGGCTTTTAGCCACGGCAAGCAGCCTCAAGAAAAAGCAGCAACAACTTAGAGCTGCCCAAGATTTGCTAGCTGACAGATGGACTGAAGTCCTTGCGGCCGAAGAGTATGAACTCGAACGCCCCTCCAAAAGTTACCCGAAGCGCAGGCCGCTACCCCAATCAGAGGAGGAAGCACCTACATCACCGGCGCATGACATGGCAGACCGACCACCCCGTGGCCGCGACAGAGAGGCATCTCGGCCCTCCACCCAAGCCACGCCCCGACGCCGCACAACTAAGGCACGGGAAAACGCGCTTGACCTGCGAGACATACTGGAAGATAAGGCAAGACAAACAAGATCGATCTACGGATCGCGTAGGCGCCCTATGGCATGTGACAATGGTCTTCACTCCGGATACATCAAATCCGGCCGGGCCGAACACAACAGACATAGCTCTTCCGAGCTACGTCATGATATAGCCCAGTACAGAGGCGCCGCACACCCGCTATGCTTCACGAACGAAGTAATGGATCATAGAATCCCAGAGGGTTTCAAACCCGTAAACATCGAGTCATACGATGGCACAACAGACCCGGCGGTATGGATCGAGGATTATCTCCTTCACATCCACATGGCACGCGGCGATGATCTACACGCCATTAAGTACCTCCCGCTCAAACTTAAAGGACCGACCCGGCATTGGCTTAACAGCTTGCCAGCAGACTCAATCGGTTCTTGGGAGGACCTGGAAGCCGCATTCCTCGACATCTTCCAGGGCACTTACGTGCGACCGCCGGATGCCGACGACTTAAGCCACATAATTCAGCAGCCAGAAGAATCAGCCAGACAATTCTGGACACGGTTGCTAACAAAGAAAAACCAGATAGTCGACTGTCCGGACGCAGAGGCGCTAGCAGCCTTCAAGCATAACATCCGCGACGAGTGGCTTGCCAGGCACCTGGGACAGGAAAAGCCGAAATCCATGGCAGCCCTCACGACACTCATGACCCGCTTTTGCGCGGGAGAAGACAGCTGGCTAGCTCGCAGTAACAACTTATCGAAGAATCCTGGTAATTCGGATAGCAAGGATAAAAGTGGCAGGACACGTCGGAATAAGCAAAAACGCAGCGTTAACAGCGACAGCAATGAAGACACGGCAGTCAATGCCGGATTCAAAGGCTATAAATCCGGTCAGCGGAAAAAGGCATACAAAAAGAATACCAGGGCCCGTCTAGTTTGGACCGAATACTCGATCGCTTGTGCCAGATACATGGCACCCCCGAACAGCCAGCCAATCACACTAACAGGAATTGTTGGGTGTTCAAGCAGGAACGCAAGTTAAGAGCCGAAAACAGAGACAAGGGGCTGCACAGCGACAACGAGGAGCCCAAGCCGCCGAACAATAAAGGACAAAAGGGCTTTCCCCCACAAGTGCGGACGGTGAACATGATATACGCAACCCACATTCCCAAGCGGGAGAGGAAGCGTGCGCTACAGGACGTATACGCGATAGAGCCAGTCGCCCCAAAGTTCAACCCATGGTCCTCCTGCCCGATCACTTTTGATCGAAGGGACCATCCCACTAGCATTCGTCATGGTGGCTTCGCCGCATTGGTTCTTGACCCAATCATCGACGGATTTCACCTCACAAGAGTCTTAATGGACGGCGGCAGTAGCCTGAACCTGCTTTATCAGGATACAGTGCGGAAAATGGGCATAGATCCCTCAAGGATCAAACCCACAAGAACGACCTTTAAAGGCGTCATACCAGGTGTAGAGGCCAACTGTACAGGCTCAATAACACTTGACGTGGTCTTCGGATTCCCGGATAACTTCCGAAGCGAAGAGTTAATCCTCGACATAGTCCCGTTGCGCAGTGGCTACCATGCCCTGCTCGGACGAACCGCATTCGCAAAATTCAATGCGGTGCCGCACTACGCATATCTCAAACTCAAGATGCCAGGCCCTAGAGGAGTAATCACAGTCAACGGAAACACCGAACGCTCCCTCCGTACGGAGGAGCATACGGCGGCTCTCGCAGCGGAGGTACAAAGTAGCCTTCTTAGGCAGTTCTCCAGTCCGGCCATTAAAAAGCCAGACACTGCCAAGCGTGCCCGGAGTAACCTACAGCAGGACCGCCTGGCACACTCCGAGCAAGCGTAGCAATGCGGCCCCAACCCCAGCGCTCGTGACATAGCGAAATCAGTACCTCGCGTACATAACTACGCCCTTGAAATACCATGGGCACAGGGGAAGGGGCACAATAACGGCATGCCCAAAATACGGCTTAAAACGTACCAGGGGCTGCCGAATTCTTTTTTTTCTTACTTTCAGGACTCCATACTTCGGACGACCTGTTCGGCAATTCGACTGCCGCACAAACGATGCAAGATCCAGGGAGGCAGACAAGCCATGCCGCATTATGGAACCCCCAGGTGGTCTCTGTTACGAGCAGTATACCTGTTTTAAATATAATCCCGCGGCCTGCCCCTGGCCAGGACATATTGAATAGTCCAATATCTTTCGCTTACCGCATTATTTGTATCGTTCAGCTTTGATAAACAGCCTCTCCATAAACAATGCTTAGCTTTTTGTCTATTTTTTGCATTACTCTTTTCATATATATGTTCATTAATGACATGTTGCACCCGTACACTGTGGTACGGCAAGTACGCCAGGGGCTTCAGTACCCTTTATATATGGTGTGAGAAGTCCGAACACTTTCACAAGTGTGGCACCCCGAACTTATAGCACTATATGCATCGGCTCCGAATCATGATTTTGGTCAATAGTTGGGTTTGCCCAGCTCCTATGTTTTGGTGCCTTACGTTCCGCTATATCGGCTAAGGTAGCACTAGGAGAACCACTGCGATTGTGCCCCGGTTGAGCTGGGTTAAGCACCTCAGTGGAGAAAGCTAAAACTGACTGTCATGATGAGGCGAGAGACCGGTCGCTATTCGAGAGGTTTTTTGAGTCCCTAAAGGCTTATGCCGCTTAGAGCGAGGAGCTGGATGACCCCAGCCAAGGCATGGATAGCGCCCCGAATTCGGCCTTCCGAACTAGGGGCTTCACCAAAATTTAAAATTATAACGTTCTATGGCTAAGTGAGAGTGTTCAAGCATTATAGTCCAATTGCCTGGTTTGTTGTGCTGAGCGCCTCCCTCAAAGGACCCAACTATGGGAAAAAGAGTGCTCAGGTTTATCCACGAACACCCCAGCACTAGTGGCATGGGGGCAGAAGCCGACGACTGGCCATCTCTCAAATTTTTGATAAACGACCGCACAGAAAATAATATTTTAAATTCAACAAGCATTGCTTAAAGCGCCTATGAACAAGTTTTCAGCGCACAGGATACAAACAAGCGAGTTTATTCAAAGATTACATCCTTGGTACACTCATCTGCCACAAGACAGGCATCCGCAAGAACATCCTTGTAGTAGTTCCCGGGCTTGCGATGCTCCTTCCCCGGCGGCGGGCCATCCCTCACAAGCTTCTCCCCATCTAGCTTACCCCAGTGCACCTTCACATGGGCAAGGGCCCTACGGGCACCTTCGACGCAGACGGAGCGCTTGATCACCTCGAGCCTTGGACAGGCCTCCACCAGTCGCCGCACCAGCCCGAAGTAGCTCCCAGGCAGGGCCTCTCCGGGCCACAGCCGAACTATGAAGCCCTTCAGGGCATGTTCGGCCGCCTTGTGGAGTTCGACCAGCTGTTTCAGCTGGTCGCTCAAGGGCATAGGGTGTCCGGCCTCAGCATACTGAGACCAGAACACCTTCTCCGTCGAGCTGCCCTCTTCAGCTCGGTAGAATGCGGCGGCATTGGATACGCTGCGGGGAAGATCTGCGAACGCCCCTGGAGAACTCCAGATTCGGGTAAGTGACAAGTAGTTTACTTTTACATTTCTGCTTTGCATAAAGAATGCCTTACCCGCTGCTATCTTCTTTATATCCTCCAACTCCCGGAGGGCCTTTTGGGCTTCGGCCTTGGCGGACTTGGCAGCCTCAAGGGCGTAGCGAGCTCGGATGCTTGGGTCTTCGACTCAAACTCCAAACTCTCATGTTTTTTCACGAGAGCCTGAAGCTCTTGCTGCACCTTGCCGACCTGAGTCCCAAGTTCCTCTCGCTCGGTGCGCTCCGCAGCCATTTTCTTTTCGGCCTCGGACAGCGCCTGCTTGAGGGTCGCCACCTCAGTCGTGGCCCCTACAATAAGCAGTACAATCCTGTTATTTTTTGCAATCAAGCCTCTCTATAGGCACCTTTTTATAAGGTATTTCTTACCTTATTTCTCCTCAAGCTGCTGCTTGGCAAGGCCGAGCTCTTGCTCGGACCGCTCGAGTCCCTGTTTCAGGGCATCCACCTCCGTAGTCAGTGCGGCGGTGGCTAGCAGCGAAGCCTGCATACGCATATTGACTTTTTATTGTTAGACTCCTGCGAAGTTTAATAGATCCTCTATTCGGCTTTTCTTTCCGAACGCCAAACAGAGCATCAGGGGCTACTGTCTATGCGGTAATATTTTTATATATTTTTTACTTACCTCGAAGCCTGTTAGGAGGCTAGCGCAAGCTTCATTCAGCCCGCTCTTGGCGGACTGAACCTTCTGGATCACCGTACTCATAACAGTACGGTGATCCTCGTCGATGGAGGCGCCTTCAAGCACCTCCAGCAGATTGTCCGGCGCCTCCGGTTGGACGGAGGCTGCCGGCTCATAAGGCCTGCTCCTCTTCAAAGGAGTTCGCCTGCCGCGGTCCGGAGTCATTGAAGATTCCAGCACGGTGTCCGGCTCGAAGCCGGACTTGGAGCCCTGGGGGGTCTTGTCCCCTTCACTCCTGGGGTCCGGGAGGTCGCCTTGCGGCTCCTCCAGGACCACCTCCTCCTGCCCCAGAGCTCGTTGCGACGCCACTTCGGCGTCATCCGCAGTGCGGGGGGAGACAGCGGGCGGAACAGAGTTCACGTCCGATGAATCCAGGGAGCCGCTCGACGACTCGTTCAGTGCGGCTCGGGGCAGGCTGCAAGGTTACATTCAACATTAGGGAAAGCTGCGCAATAAAGGAACATCATGAGTTACTCTGATGCCCGAACTTACGATTTTGCTGGACGTTTGGCCCTGTCCGGCCACTCCTCTTCGCCCTCTTCGGCGTTAGGGGCGTAGTCCGGCGGAGGGGTCTTCCTTTTCCTATACCCCTCGGCCTCCCCTGTTGGGGCGGCCTTCCTCTTCTCTCCTCCCTCCACTGGAGAGGGAGAGTTTTCTTCTTCCTCCTCCTCGTTCTCGTGGGAGGAGGGCGCCTCGGACTCGTCAGATGATGAATCCGACCCCACCACGTTGCGGGCACTCTTTCGAGTCCCCGTGGTCTTCTTCTTCTTGGCCTTCTTCTCTGGCACCACATAAGGCGCCGGGGCCAGCAGCTTCACCAGTAAAGCTGGGGCTGGATCTTCGGGCAGCGGAGCCGGACAGTTAATCGGCTCGGCTATCGCCCGCCAAGCCTGTCAAAGGTAAGGGAGCTTAGATCCCGCATAGAGTCAAACTATGAAAAAAGCTTAAAACATCCTGTAAAAGGTGTAGATGGCATACCTTGCTAGCGTGACGCTGCGAGCTGTATCCGCGGTCTTCGGAGGCGGATGCGGGAGCCTCGGCGCCCTTGAATAGCATCTTCCAGGCGTCCTCGTACGTTGTGTCGAAGAGCCTATTGAGGGTTTGATGCTGCGCCGGGTCGAACTCCCACAGATTGAAATCCCGTTGTTGGCACGAGAAGATCCGGCGGACGAGCATAACCTGGATTATATTAACCAGCCGGATTGGCTTGTTCACCAGGGACCGGATGCATGTTTGCAATCCGGTCACCTCTTTCTCGTTACCCCACGATAGGACCGTCTCTTTCCAGGACACAAGCCGCGTGGGGGGTCCGGATCGGAACTCAGGGACCGCGGTCCATTCCGGATCGCGTGGCTCGGTGATGTAAAACCACCCGGATTGCCATCCCTTTAGGATCTCCACGAACGAGCCCTCGAACCATAGGGCGTTGGCCATCTTGCCCGCCATGGCGCCTCCGCACTCCGCCTGGCTGCCGCTCACCACCTTGGGCTTGATGTTGAAAGTCTTGAGCCAAAGGCTGAAATGGGGGCGGACGCGGAGAAAGGCCTCGCACACGACGATAAACAACGAGATGTTGAGGATGAAGTTCGGAGCCAGATCGTGGAAATCCAGGCCGTAGTAGAACATGAGCCCCCGGACAAATGGGTGGAGTGGAAAACCCAGTCCGCGGAGGAAGTGGAGGAGAAATACCACCCTCTCATGGGGCCTTGGGGTGGGGATGAGCTGTCCCTCCTCAGGAAGCCGGTGCGCGATGTCCTTGGATAGATACCCGGCCTTCCTTAGCTTTTTGATTTTGCTCTCCGTAACTGTGGAGACCATCCATTTGCCTCCCGCTCCTGACATTGCTGGAGAAGGTTGAGGTGGAAAAGTGCGGACTTGGGCGCTGGAGCTTGGGTGCGCGAGAGATGGGTAGGCAAGGGAGGAAGAAGGCGTAGGTAAAAAGGGTGGACCCTTATCCCCTTATATAGGCGGATGCGGTTATGCGTCCCCACCTGCCTAATAAAACTCGCTTGCCTCCCGAGCGCCGTGATAAATGGCGCGGTTGGGTTACCCACGTCCGTATTGATGAGAATCCCGTAAAAAGGGTACACGATCTCTGCTTTGAGAAGACGTGCTAAGGAAATCGCCTCACAAAACATGCTGAGGTGGAAAAGTAAAAACGATTCGAGTAAAGGACTTGGCTGTAGTGTGATGGCGCACTATAGGATACGTCAGCGGATTTGATTTGTGTTAATATTATTCTCTCTATGGCAATATGTGGAAACTTATTTTGCAGATCCGGACACTACTCTTGGTGATTACAATCTTTTATGAAGGACTTGGAGGAGGAACCCGCCTTGCAATGCCGAAGATAATTTGCGCGCCGGACTCGTCGTCATTGAAGCCTGGTTCAGGGGCTACTGAGGGAGTCCTGGATTAGGGGGTGTTCGGATAGCCGGACTATACCTTCGGCCGGACTCCTGGACTATGAAGATACAAGATTGAAGACTTCGTCCCGTGTCCGGATGGGACCTTCCTTGGCATGGAAGGCATGCTTGGCGATGCGATATTCAAGATCTCCTACCATTGTAACCGACTCTATGTAACCCTAACCCTATCCGGTGTCTATATAAACCGGAGGGTTGTAGTCCGTAGGACAAGGATCAACTCCATACACAATCATACCATAGGCTAGCTTCTAGGGTTTAGCCTCCCTGATCTCGTGGTAGATCTACTCTTGTACTACCCATATCATCAATATTAATCAAGCAGGAGTAGAGTTTTAGCTCCATCGAGAGGGCCCGAACCTGGGTAAAACAAAGCGTCCCCAGTCTCTTGTTACCATCCGGCCTAGACGCACAGTTCGGGACCCCCTACCCGAGATCCGCCGCTTTTGACACCGACAAGGGGGGCTGCTAGCGACTTCGCATTTTGCTAGGTGAACCTCGGTTGAGGGGGAGGGGGCATGCATTCATAGCTTAGGATTCCCTTCGTGCCGACACAAGAGGGTGGGAGCAAGCAATACCGTGCGCTTTGCGAGAGAGGTGCCACATCGAAGTTGCATTTGGTATTTGAAAATCAAACAACCCTTTTGATACATAAATTTGGTCCACATGCAAATGTGTTCATGTTCTGACCCTCTCCCGCGTCATTTTTTTGCCAAATTTATGAACATTAGACAAGTCGGATGACACAACAGACACAGTTCACTCAAACTAACCGTGTGCCATGCCGGTGCACCTGTCACGCACACATCCGCACAGTACATTGGGCTCCATGAGGCTCCCCCTCTCAAAAATATCTGCCCGCTTCGAGGGTTTTTTCTGTTTCATAACACACGGTTGTTATCTCTGGACCGTGTGCGATGTTTCTTGTTCCCAATCCTGCATGCATCGAAAATATCTGCCCGTCTCGAGGGTTTTTCTTTTTCATAACACACGGTTGTTATCTCCGGACCGTGTGCGATGCACTATCATCAAAATTTTCAATAGCCCGGCATTTCACTCCCGTGTTTGACTCCCGTGTAGTAAAAAATTTAGTACCCGCGTCATTTCCTCAAACACCCCCCCTCCACACACACACACACACACCAAAACCTCCTTGGGCGTGCGCGCGCGCACACACACACACACCCTCGCTCGAAACCCTAGCAAAGTCCCCGCCGCTGCAGCCACCGCAAGGCCTCCATTGTCAACACCTGTCGGTTTGTCCGTGCAGCTTACCCATCGATCTCCATACCCAGGCCGCCCTGAGTTTCTTAGATGACGCCTGCCAAACGCCCCCTTTCCCACAGATCCCCATCCCCATTCCTCACTCTAGAGCATCACAGCCTAAGCCCGGCTACGCTTCCCGTGGAGCTCGAGGAGCGACTGTCCCAAAAGAGGTGCATAGTGGTCTCTTTGCCCAACGTCGCCGAGGAAGCTGACGACCATTACTGGCGGCAGGCACTCAAGCAGCGGGCTAGAGTATGTGGGCATGTCTCGTCCGCCGGCTACAACATCGAGGTCATCGACAGCGACGCCCTGAGGCAGGTTGTGTCATAGGTTATGGCCCACCCCCAACCCCTCGGGTTCAACCGCCATCGATCTCATCCATGGCCCCGCCGCTGATCTCCTCTGGCTCGCTGTCAACAATTTGCCATTCTACATTGCCATCGAGCCCCTTTTGTCATTTCTGAAGGACATGTTCTGCGACGCTGGCTTGGGATCCACAGCTTCCAGGTCAGACCTCATCGACGGCGACCACGAGGAGGGCACCCTCTTGGGCTCTTCCAAGGGGAAAGAGCCCATCTGCTCTTCCAAGAGGAAAGCGCCCGTCTACGACATCAGGGAGGGCACCCTACAGCCATGCTCTTCCAAGGGGAAGGAGCCCATCTGCAAGAACATGGAGCGCATCCAGGGTCCGTGCTCTTCCCACGGGAACGAGCCCATCTGTGACAAGTGAGGAAACCCATGATTTGTTTATTTCAGTTGTTCACAATGTGATGCTCTATATGTGCAATTATTTACTGTGCAGTACATTTCATCAATCCAGTTTTAAACATACCAATAGGAATGCATATATTTGCTTGTTGTTAAGCCTGTTATAGCTAGCATATGCCTCTTTTAAAGTTTTTTGATTGTTCGGTTGTTTGTAGTTAGCATATGTTCAGTTTCAAATGCTATCTTTGGTTGTTCGTAGTATGCCTTGTTTATTCCAGTTATTCACAACGTGATGTTCTATATGTGCAAGTATGAAATGTGTGGTTCAATTTCATCAATACCAGTTTCAACAATACCACTATGAATGACTACATTTGGTTGCTGCATCTTGTAGTTAACATGCCTTTTCATTTTTATTTAACCATAACCAGTGTACTTAGACCGGCACAATACCAGTTTGAATGACCATGTTTGCTTGTTGTTAAATGTTAGGATTGTTGCAGTTAGCACACCTTTCCACTTGTTTTGCTTTACTAGTGTGCTTAAACCTACAAACTGAAGTTATCTTTTGGAGATTATTTTGTCTGCCATGTGTAATTTTGGTTGATGTTTAGCCTCTTGTGCTTAACATGCTTCTTGATGTACCTACACAGGACAATTTTGGGAACGACTGATGTTTTCCATTAAGGTTAGTTTCATCCCATGGCTTATATCTGCTCACTGTTCAGGATATCCGTAGCTGGTACCATATAGGTCGGCGGCTAATAAGGGACTAATCGGTGAATCAGACTTTTAACTGAATATATCTACAACCCATTTTCCTTAGGTTAACTAGGGCCATATGTAATATATCTGAGGCTACATAGCAACATGCACTGTACTTAATGTCTAAATATGCAATCCTAGGCTACATAGCAACAAGGAAGAGTGTTACATTAATGTTCTAATGATGTCTAGATATACGTAGAAGAGCAGCAGCAGCAATAGCAACAACACAAACCTGTTTGGATACTCAACTTAGCTAGAGGTTAGAGTTAGTTTGTAGCTCATTACTAACCCTGAACTAACTCCATCCAAAGAGTTGTTTGGATGGCAGGGTTAGATTGACAATAAATGCACTAGGAGAACTAGCTCCAATTAGCACCTGTTGGGTTGGATAGTAGTTTTTTTAGGAGGGTTATAGATGCAACTAGCTCAAACTAGCCCTCATGTTTAGATATACTTTAGGGCTATTTGAGCCCGAACTAGCTCAAACTAACTGTAACCCGTGGATACAGCAGCAGAATTTTTTTAAGAATGAACTAAACTCCTTCCGGCCCATAATATAAGATGTTAATTCATCTAATATGTGAGTATATTGGATGTTATAGGATACTCCCTCCGTTCCTAAATATTTGTTCTTTTTAGAGATTTCAAATGGACTACCAAATACGGATGTATATAGACATATTATAAAAGAGTGTTGTACTACATCATTGTGCCATTGTTGTTTAGCTTCTAATATTAACTTGGTGCTTTTAGGTACATATGTCACTGGTAAAGATCCGCGTTTCGACTCTTTCTGCGTATGGGGCAATGAGATATCGATGAACTAGCATCAAGTGAGGAAGCTAATAAAGATTTTTAGTAAAATGGGTCAAAAGATGGCAATGAAACTATTTGTTTACACTTTATCCAAGACAACAGCGAACTGCAAGATGGTAAGTAAGAACTCTGCAGCCTTCTTTTTACTGCCCATAATGAGTTGTGTTAGATGACAATGTCTGAAATCTTATTCCTTTGCAGTGGTTGCCAAAGTAGTTTACTCAAGATTACCTCTCAAACTACATGATTGGTGGGCATGCAAAGGTTAAAGTATTTCTACCAGAACACGGTGATTATCTAGATGTTTTCATGAAGACCGTGAAGGATGGGCGGTCGGCCATCACAAGGGGTTGGACTAGAGTCGTGCGTGCCTTCTGCATGGAGGAGGGCACAATATGGGCATTCCGCTTCACCTTGTTCAGCAATTAGAATATATTTCGCCTCTTTCTTTACCGTCTTTAATAGTACAAGTGGTTCATCATTCTTTATTTGGTTCTTATGTAATTCTTGAACATACGTACCTATGAATCGAATAATGCATTGGTTGTTTGAACCTGATGGATATGAATAAAGCTGTAGCATACATTCAAATTCAAATTCAAATCCGGTATAATTTGGAAAAGCAGCAATTAAATTATGGTGAAATTACGCTCTCCAGGTTGTTACGACACACACGGTTGGTAAAACACAAACGTTTGCAATATGCACCATAATCCGAGACGGTTCACAGAGAGGAAACGTGCGCAAGCATGCACACGGTTGCCGTTTGCAAAGCGTGTGCGATGTCAGACAATATCTCAAATAGTGCGGGCAAACTAAATGTTTGTGTTAGTTTCCTTAACGTACACGATTCACAACCATGAGCTGTTTTTTATCAAGTATGCATCATAAACGTTGCACCACAGAATAGCATGTGTAATAGTTGTCATGTACGACGATGTTACGATGGTCTGACATTTCATAATCCTGTCTGACACTCGTACGACGATTAGCTAATCTTCTTAATGGTGAACCGTTTGTCATGGGCCACGCATCATACACGTTCTATGATAGTGAACCGTTTGTGATGGGCCGCGCATCGTAAACATAGCACCACAGAATATCGACTATGATGGCAATGCGAGCAGAAACGAGTAGGAGTACTGTAGGGGCCCTATCCCCGACGGTTTCTAGGTCGTGTGGGAAGGACCCCCCTATCGCCCACACTCACTTGGCGACAGTTCCAAATGCCATCGCGGAAAGGGGTTTTAAACCGTTTGTTTAGGACTGACGCACACCAGTGTTGGGAGAGAGGTGGATGGCAGATGGAGGTCAAAGGGCTCTCCTCCCGATAAGCACGTGCAGGGGTCTGATTGCATGCCTCCCGTACTAAAATAGCTACCCTGCATGGTGCCTCCTAGCTAATAAAAAAGGGGATGCGTGGCGGCATGTACATGGTAAATAGAACACCCACGGTTTCAATAATACTTGTGTTTCTGATTGTAACGTGACAACACTTGTTCCAAAATGACTTTGTTGATTGTTAATGTGTGCGCCTTCGCAAATCGGACAGCAAAATTACCACAGCATGTTGGTGCCATGTCATGACACCAAGCCAAGTTTCATGATTTTCATGCGTGTTTTGGATTTACAGGAATTAAAAAACCAAGTTTCTTGATGTTTCCAGCCAAACCATGACGCCTAGATGTTTGAATTTCATTCCCATTTCTTGCATGTGACCTAGAAATTTACCCGAGGACACACATGTGATTTTCAACCAACTTTGGTGCACTGGACCATGTGCTTGTATTTCAAATTTGAATTATGCACACAAACGTGACACGTTCCCTCTCAGAACCACGAACCTTCTTGAGAGAAGCTCCGGTTTGCAAGAAGCTTATACCAATACTTGTTCCTATTCGGCTAATTTTTTTTACCACAGCATGGTAGTACCATGACATGACACCATGCCATGTTTCACGATTTTCAGGCGCGTTTTGCATTTACAAGAATTTTAAAACCAAGCTTCTCAATGTTCTCGGCCGAGCCACGATGCCCAGATGTTTGAATTTCATTCCCATTTCTTGCATGGGACCTAGAAATTCACCTGAGGACACACATGTGGTGCATGGGAGCATGTGCTTGTAGTTCAAATTTGAATTATGCACGCTAAATGACCAAAAACTCAATTAATGTATAAAAAAGGTCAAACAAACCCGGAATAATTCCAAAATTTAACAGGGCACTCATGTAGTTCTATGTTGCCTCTATAAAGAAACGCAAGGGGGAAGCGTATATCATTTCGCACTCAAAGGTGACATGTTCCCTCTCAGAACCACA
Organism: Triticum urartu; assembly: GCF_056163025.1. Classification (NCBI taxonomy): domain Eukaryota; kingdom Viridiplantae; phylum Streptophyta; class Magnoliopsida; order Poales; family Poaceae; genus Triticum; species Triticum urartu. The sequence continues at coordinate 30,238,125 of NC_141877.1, forward strand.
AGCCTTCTTGAGAGAAGCTCCGGTTTGTAAGAAGCTTATACCAAAACTTGTTCCAAATCGGCCCAATTTTTTACCACAACATGTTAGTGCCATGACATGACACCATGCCAAGTTTCATGATTTATAGGTGAGTTTTGGATTTACATGAATTTAAAAACCAAGTTTCTTGATGTTCTCGGCTGAGTCATGACGCCCAGATGTTTGAATTTCATTCCCATTTCTTGCATGGGGCCTAGAAATTCACCCAATGACACACATGTGATTTTTCAACCAACTTTGGTGCACCGGAGCATGTGCTTGCAGTTCAAATTTGGATTATGCACATTAAATGTCCAGAAACTCAATTAATGTATAAAAAAGGCCAAACGAACCCGGAATAATTCCAAAATTTAACAGGGCGCTCATATAGTTCTATGTTGCCTCTGTAAAGAAAATTAGGGGGAGGCAGCGTATATCGTTTCGCACACAAAGGTGACACGTTCCCTCTCGGAACCACGAGGCTTGTTGAGAGAATCTCCGGTTTTACAAGAGCTTATACCAAAACCTGTCACAATTCAGCCAAAAATTATACATATGAAAACAGGGTTTAGATTATCCCGAACATCTCGCTAGCTAGACCAATGTACTCTGATTTGAATTCAACATAAAATGGATACAAATATTTGAATTGGAGATCATATGGTACATGTAGTTCATAGTGAAATATGATTACTGCTATATGCATGTTTTTTGTTATCAAGATAATATTTAAATGATTGTATAACTTGACAAAAATCATATTCAAATAAGAAAAATTGATTCAAATTTAGTCCATATGGTAGACGACAATATATATGTTCACAGGGTGGAGTAAAATGTTCATATATGATGGAAGATCAAAATATAGGACTACATCCATTATAAACCGCAAGGTCACCTAACAATATATTCGAATTCAACATAACATGGATTCAAAAATTGAAATTCGAGATCCTGGCATTTGTAAGCATATAAAAAGGGACATGACTCTTTCTTTTGGTGGGAATTCATTTGTTTTTTGTTGATGCTGAGGGAAGTGCGAATCGATTTGGTACTGTACAGGGTAATCTTGTTCTCCCAATTTTTTTACATTTTCTTGTAGTTTTTTTGATGGCATTTATAGCAATATAGTAAAAGGGGACATGACTCCCTTGGGTCTTGTATGAATTGTTTTTTTGTACACGTTAAGTTTGTTCTACCGAACAAGGAATCTGCGCCTTGTTATCCCGAAATTTTCAAGCTTGAGTATCTTTAGTCTCATCTGCTTTGAAACTCCCGCCTCTTCAACCCGCGCCTCGCCTTGTTATCCCAAAATTTCGACGTGCGCGAAAGCTCCCTCCTCATCCGAAATCGGTCGCGCAGCCCAAACACGCGAAATCCCCCTTCTACCCTCAGCCGGAAATGCCGACTCGATGTCGCGGTGTCAAAACCGGTGGGGGTACGCTGTAACTTACCCTACATTTCGGACAAGCGTGTCCCTAAGCCATGGCTCCCCCTACCTTCCCCTTCGTCCCCCCATTCGTACACCAAGGCCGCCAAAACCCGTGAAATGCCACGCTCCTCCGTTGGCCTCCCGACCGCCGCCTAGCCAGAGACTCTTCCCCGACGACGTCGTCCACCGCAATAGCTCGCCGTTCCTCATCCAACGCACCAGATGAGGATTCATTGTCGATCTCGTCGTCCCGCCGGATCAGCTGCCCCGTCCTCCACCTCCAAGGAGTTACCCCGATGTTCACCTCGTCTATCGTACCACCTCCATCCCCACAACGCCGTCTTGACCTGCCCCACCGAAACCGCAGCACCCTCACCAATTCCTCCGATGAAGCCGGGGCCAACTCGGTGCCACCAAGGAGGTTCTGCACTCACCGCTGTACTTTATCTTTTATTCGATCTCATGGGGCTGCCGGTGCTCGATACCGAGCAGCCCTGTCGGGTCTCCATCGACGGTGCCATCGCCGGCCACTTCATCCATGGCGTCTCTCCCCCATGTCGTTGCTTCCTTGGCAGCGACTTCCACACCGGCACTAGCTGCAGCTGCTCCGGCTCTCGCTCGCGTTGATGCTGCTACTGCTTTGGCTCTCGCTTGCTTTGCGGCTCTATTATTGTTGTCGGTCGCGTTGCTGCACTGATCTTGCTTTCGTTCATGTTGCTGCTCTGCTCTGCTATTGCTGTCGGTCGCGCTGCTGCTCCGCTCCTGCTCTTGCTCTCGCTCGCGCTGCTGCTGCATGACCTCCGGCAGCTATAGGAGTTGCTGCTTTAGCACTCGCTCGCGGTGCTGCTCCACGACTTGCTCTCAGCTAGTGTGTTCCCTGCTCGAGCATCTACTTATTTAGATCACTGCTTCTCATCTACTAGTGCTCGAATGCCCCAAACATCTATTGCAATGCTCTTCTACCAGTTCAATTAGTTTCGACAGTAAAATTCAGTTGACTGTAAAGTTTAGTTTTTTCAGTTAAGTTCAAAGTGAACAGTATTTACAACATCTGTCGGAGCGGGCGTGGCGGCTGATGCATTTTACATCTAGCACTTTTTGGTGATGTAATTTACATCATCTATTGTAGATGATATTAGAGTCCCACTTCAGATTAACTTTGTCTGTCTTGTCCTGCTTCAGCCTTGCCGCCGTACACATCACCGGAGCTGCTCCAACGACGGAACCGTCATCACAGCTGAGCAGTACCCTCGACGCTGTTTCCAGAGGCCTCAGATCTTCTTCCCCACCTCCGACTGTCACACCAGCATCACCATCCTCCACGTCCAACCCAATGATGCTAAAGTCGACAAGGCTATGCCAAAGAGGTTGTACACTCGTCGCATCACTTTGTTACTCTGCATTCATGTCGATCCCTCAGGGATCCTTTGCTATGGAACTACTATGGTACTACTATTCGTGCATTTGGTTAGAAGGAGTGGAAAACTGGAGGATTTTTTTTCCTTTGGTGTCTCTTTCAAAGAAAAAACGTATTAATTTTAATATCCACTTGGACGTCCTTTTCAAATTAATATGCGTGAAGAATAGGACTAATTGCATTACTGGCATAATAAGATTCTTATTTTTTTCATTTTCACGTGGTTTGACTTTAATTTTACCATGTTTCTCCATTCCTGTGTTCTTCCAATTCATGTGAACCAAACATACAGGTTGACAGAAATCCTATGTTTCCAAATGCTCTATTTTGCACGTGCATTCTGATACGTCTCCAACGTATCTATAATTTATGAAGTATTTGTGCTATTATTTTATCATTCTTGGATGTTTTACAATCATTTTATAGCAACTTTATATCATTTTTTGGGACTAACCTATTGACCCAGTGCCCAGTGCCAGTTGTTGTTTTTTGCTTGTTTTTTACATTGCAGAAAATAAATATCAAACGGAGTCCAAACACCATGAAACTTTTTGTGGATTTTTTATGGGCCAGAAGATTCCCGATGGGCCAAAGCAGCATCTGGGGGGTGTGCCCCGAGGGGGCACAACCCACCAGGGCGCGCCAGGACCCCCTGGCGTGCCCAGGTGGGTTGTTCCCACCTCGGTGACCTCCCGTACCCCTTCTTTGCACTATAAATTCCTAAATATTCCAAAACCCTTTGGGGTTAACCTAGATCAGAAGTTTCGCCGCCGCAGGGCTCCGTAGCCACTGAAAACCTATCTTGACCCGTTCCGGCACCCTGCCGGAGGAGGGAATCATCTCTGGTGGCCACCTTCATCATCCCGGCGACAACCACGATGAGGAGGGAGTAGTCCACCATCGGGGCTGAGGGTTTGTACCAGTAGCTATGTGTTTAATCTCTCTCTCTCTCTCTCTCGTGTTCTTGAGATGTCACGATCTTGATGTATCCCGGGCTTTGTTAATATAGTCGGATCATATGGTGTTTTCCCCTCTCTGTCTTGTTGTGATGAATTGAGTTTTTCCCTTTGAGATTTCGTGGTTATGGGATTGAATACTTTTATGGATTTGAGAACACTTGATATATGTCTTGCACTTGAATACTTGTGGTGAAAATGGGGTATCATATTGATTCACTTGATATATGTTTTGGCACTCAACTTGCGGATTCCCGCGGTGACACTGGGGTAATCTATGCATAGGGGTTGATGCACGTTCTTGTCCTTGTTTCTCCGGTAGAAATCTTGGCGAACTCTTGTAGCTCTTTGTGTGGATTGAGTATTATGAATATGAATATGCTTTGGTGTTATTCTAGTACTAACTCTAGGATAGATCGAAGGAAAAAATAACTTTGCGTTATTTTAGTACGAACTCTTGAATAGATCGAACGGAAAGAATAGCTTTTTGATGGTTTAGTACCCTACAAACAATTCCTATCTTTTGTTCTCCGCTAATAGGAACTCGGGAGTGATTCTTCGTTACACTTTGAGGGATAATCATATGATCCAACTATGTTAGCATTGTTGAGAGATTGCACTAGCAAAAGTATGGACCCTAGGCCTTGTTTTTAAGCATTGAAATACCGTTTTTGTGCCCGTTTACTATTTTCTACCTTGCTGTTTTTATTTATTCAGATTATAAAAATATATTTCTACCATCTGTATTACACTTATATCACCATCTCTTCTCCGAACTAGTGCACCAATACAATTTGCCATTGTATTGGGTGTGTTGGGGACACAAGAGATTTCTTGTATTTGGTTGCAGGGTCGTTTGAGAGAGACCATCTTCATCCTACACCTCTCACAGATTGATAAACCTTAGGTCATCCACTTGAGGGAAAACTAATACTGTCCTACAAAACTCTGTGCTTGGAGGCCCAACACGTGTCTAACAGAATAAAGTTGCGTAGTAGACATCACATTCCTATCCTATTCCTGTGTTTTTCCTATCCCTGCGTTTATAGAATCCTCCAATTCTAAGGAGCCCTTACATATTTACTTCATTTTCATATAGGTGTCAAAGAAAACTCTGTGTGTTATGTCCTGCTCCTGCCGTGCCATCATCCACCCCACCTGAGGTGCACCATCGACAGAAGCGTTCACTACAACAAAGATTCCCCCTGCAGCAGAGATTCCCCCTGTAGACTTTCTTTGGCTGCCTCAGATCATCTTCCCCGTTATCGGCAGCAATGCCAACTGTGTTACCATCATCGACTGAGCATATGAACCTAAGGATTACACAATTCCGGAAGAGAGGTTGCAGTCTTTCGTGTTTGCTTATGTTATACATCAGTTATTATTACCTGCTACTTTATCGTTCAAACTTGAGTTTTAAAATGCCCGTGGGTCTCATATTGAGGCAGCAACGAATAGTATCTGTCTACTATCTGGTTCATCTGGGGTCTTCTATGTGGTTCATGTTGGTTGGGCAACAAACAATAGATGATCCATTGTCTATCTTTTAAAACTGAAGCTATAATCTACCTGCTATCATTAGTTTTGGATCTATCCACTCATTTGCTACCATCAGTCTTGATTTCTGCATGCACCCCTTAGGCCTTACAAAATCTAACTATTTTTTTATTATGCATGTCATTTATTGTACACAACCATACTGAACATGTAGAGAAAAAGAGAAGACTGTTGCGTGGGAATATAATGTCATGCATACGCCGCTCCATCGTGGGCGAAGTGCCCCCCCTCCCGGCATTCCAGATTGTATTCTAGAGGAAGATAACTGTTCAGATGGGGATTCAAAGGGAGCCGACCACTCCTATTTACCACCTGAGGTGTTTGCTCTAACCTGGCATGCTGATGTTGGTCATATCATGCATATGGCGCCTCGCATTGCTTACATTATACATCTTATATGTCATCATCTTAGTTTATATTTGCTTTGTGTGAATGCCACCTGTTTGGTTTCTATATCATACTCCACCATTCCTAAATATCTGTCTTTTTAGATATTTCAACAAGTGACTACATATGGAGCAAAATGAGTGAATGTACACTCTAAAATATGTCTATATACATCCGTATGTGGTAGTCCATTTGAAATCTCTAAAAAGACAAATATTTAGGAATGAAGGGAGTATATGGGAATTATACAATGCCATCTTCTTTAGCCAGGCATCATATACGTGAATCATGCAATGCCATCCTGTTTAGCCAGTCATCGTATATGTGAATTGGATCGTGCCATTTTTTCATAATGTATTCCATTTGTCAACAATGTTTATGCATTCATCTACTCGTCCTATGCATCAGCCATTTGAGTCGGTCATGGGAAAATCTAGAGTGAAAACAAGGTCTTCTGAGCAGTCAATGCTACCTATCTATGTAGATTTCTTGCTGGTTACATATAGCTCCTCAGAGGATGATTCAGAGACAGATGACCAGTCGTATCCCCCCCCCGAGGTGCATGCTCTAACTTGGCAGGGTTATATTGCTCATATCATGCATATGGTGTCTTGCATTGCCATGCCATCTGCTTAGATTAGACATGCTTTGTGTGAATGCCTCCTGTTTGCTTTCTATATCAGATATGTGAGTTATGCAATGCCATGTTTTTTAGCCAGTTATCATATATGTGAATTATGCACCACCATGTAGACAGGCATCATATATGTGAATTATCTCATGCCATCTTTTTTTCATTATGTATTCCATTTGTCGACAATCTATGTATATTGAACTACTCTTCATGTGTATCAGCCATTTGAGCCGGTTATGGAAAAAATCAGGAGTGAGAACAAGGTCTTCAGAGCAGGCAATGGTACCTGTTGAAGCATATATCTCGATGGTTACAGGGAGCTCCTTAGAGGAGGATTCAGAGACTGATGACCAGTCCTATATCCCACCTGAGGTGTATGCTCTAAGTTGCAATGTTTATATTTCTCATATCATGCATATGGTGTCTTGCATTGCTTAGTTTAGACATCATATGCACAATATTGAATTCCATCTGCTTAGTTTAGAGATCATACATGCGAGTGCCAGCTGCTTAGTATATGAATCAATTATGTCAATTATATCATGCCATCCTATATACTTAGACAACATGTATGTGAATTATTTCATCCCAACCTATTTTAGAAAGACAGCATATAGTTTTGTCATGTCATCCTATTTAGATACTCATCATATGTTGAATTATGCCATTATATCCTGTTAAGTTATCAATCATATATCTGAAACTGTGTCATGCTATCTTGTTTAGTTAGGCATCATATATGTGAAATTGTGTCATGCTATCCTCTTTGGTTAGACAACATATATGTGAATTACCACATTTGTCTATCATACAATGTCTGTACGTTCAATTTCTTTTCTTGTTTATCAGCCTTTTGAATTGGAGGGGGTGATGGAAGTATCTAAGGGAGCAAAAACCTGTTCTTCAAAAAAAGACAGTGCTACCCATCGATGCAGATAGAACCATGGTTGTACTGGCCCACAAACTAGCCCCACCACACATAATCGAGACTCTTCCAGATTGCACACTTACATCGTTGGGAAGAGAACCAGCTACAACCCATCTAACCCCAACCCCAGCGGATAGTAACCCACTTCTAGTTGACAAAGCACCATGTACACCACAGAGTACCCCCACACGAGCAGTTTGTAAAGCAACTGTAGTGCCCAAAGCATGAAGACCACCACAGCAAACCCAAACTCCACGTTTAAAGCAGAAGAGCAACTGTTCTCAGGTCAGATTCTGTAGCTATGGTCCATACTCCTTTGATGTTGCATCACTGTATTTACTCATACCAACTACTTTCGAATTTGAAGGATCCAATTGAAACTCCAATGGCGCAATAGGTATGTTTTAAACCTATTTCTTTAACTGGATTGCTGTTCTAACTTCTTGCTCTATGTTGATTTCAGTTTCAGTTGTATAAACAGTTATGTTCTCATGCGATGCACATTACAAGTGTTGCCAATGTTGTGTAGTTTCTCACACTTGTCTATGCTCCTATGTCTTTAAAATATATGAGTTGAACTATGTCTATCTTGATTTGGAAACATAAACTAGAATGATATGGACAATACAGTGACCATAGTACATAGATATATGTTTGTTTCATGTTGTTATCCTGTCCACCTTACTACTGAACCGGTTTACCAAAATGAGTTTCGTATACTACATGCTAAACCTGTGATGTGTCTGCTTGTTTCTCTTGTAGTATGCGAATAGAATATTGGAGAAGAGCACCCCACTATTGAATGGTAGAGAAAGTAATGCAGATAAGGTTCAAGATAGTGAGACAACCCTGTTGGTCTCTAAGAAAGGTGATAAAAATGATCTTGTAGACAGTGAGAAAACCCCACAGTCCTGCGTTGATGTAGTGTTCGAGTTATTGGCCAGTACCACTAGCACAAGCTCTTTAAACTCGCTACCTGAATCACTTCGGCTTCTTCAGTCTCAGCTACAAGATGAAAGGCATCAGTCATCTGTGCTGCAGCGAGAAGCCAAAGGACTGAGGAAGTACCTGCAGAATTCAGATGCATACTTTCTTGTGCAATAGCAAGTGCTGGAAGATTTAAGCGCCAAACAAGAGAAAGTTAATAAGCTTGCTTAGCATCTTGCCAGCATTATGGGTACCCAGGATATTGTTTCTTGAGCTCTTCTAAAGTGGTTTCAATTCTGGAATTGTTTTGCTGTGGCGTTTATTTGCACTGGTCGCCAACTTTGACAACCAATGTATATGATGTGCTGCTTTGTTCCCTATATTTGCACTGGTGGCGAACTTTGATACCCAATGGATCTAATATGTGTAATAGTCGTGATAGCCTAGCGTAAGTTGCTTGCTTATTTATTTCCTTGTTGTCTTGTTTATTTGTTTTCTTGTAGTCAGTGTAGTTCTTTTTCCGCGGTTTGCTAGTGGCCGCAAAAACCTATTTTTTAAAACTAGGCCATAATAACCATGGGCTACATATTTACTGTAGTTACCATGGGCCTCCTACGGGCCATAGAAACAATGTGCCTTCTACGGGCTGTAGCATCAATGGCCCTTCTATGGGCCGTCGCATCAATGGGCCTTCTACGGGCCGTAGCATCAATGGGTCTTCTACGGGCCGTATGATCGATCGGCCAAACATGGGCCAATAACAGACCACATTATGGGTCGTAAACGGGCGAGATTTGGAATCATCCGTTCATGGGATGATAATAACGGGTCATCGTTAATCAGCCGTATTTGATGACGCTATGAAAACGGCCCAACGGATTAACAGGGCGCAAACAGGCCGATTGTAACCACGGGCTGAATTTGGCCCACAAGTAGAAAAGGCCAGTAACGGGCCGTAAGTAACCGAATGCTGGAAATGAGCCCAAGAATAGATGGGCCCCGAGAAGGCCGAAATATAACACGGGTTGGAAACGGCCCAATGGAATAATGGGCCATTAATGGGTATAAAGCGATACACTGTTCATTGTGGGCCAGATTCACCACGGGCTGTTAATGGGCCAAGAGTTACAAATGGCCTCGTATGGGCCGAAAGACATCATGGGCCATACATGGGCCGGAAGTTACAACGGGCTGGAATCAGATTAGATGGCCCAGATGAAGCTATTAGGCTTAATTCCGATAGGCCGTAACGGGTCGTGAGTTAGCGCGCCGTAAATGGGCTATATACGAACAGGCCGTTAACAGGCTTTCTGTGGGCCGGCCCGTTACCTTTTAACCAAGTCAAATAGGCCGGCCTTTTCACTGGAATGGGCCTCTATTGGGTCGTGCCACATGTCAACGTATCATAGGTGCCTCCTGTCCAATGAATGGATGACATCTGTCCCAACGGTGGGCCAACATGTGTTTCCTCCAGTCAATGAGAATTTTACATGTGGAAAATCCTTATTGGTCTGGGCTGTTAGCGGGTTATTGAATCCAAAACCTGACCCGATAGCTTAACGGTGACCCGTTACGGTGGATGCCACGTGTCAGTCACCCTTGACGAAAGCACTTCCATGACGCACCATTTATCGTCATGGAAGTGGACACTTCCGTGATGATAATTTTGGTAATGTCATGGAACACTTCTATGACAGCACATGTATGACTATATTGATTCTGTCATAAAATTGTCATGGATGTAGATGCATGACAGAAAACGTGACCTACTGCGACAAACACGTATCATCACGGAAGTGTATTTTTTTGTAGTGCCCACCACCACTCCAGCACAGCGACCGACCTGCCAGCCTGGCAAGCACCTGCGTGGTGGCATGCAGATCTTCGTGAGGATCCTGCCAGCGCTCCAGCGCAGCGGCTAGCCAGCCAGCCTGGCATTGCATGCCTTGTCAGCCTGGATGCATGTCAAGATGAGGAGAGGCGGCGACGGATGGGACAGGCTCTATTTCCGTCCCCGATAAAGTTAGGGGCACGTAACCAGTGCATTTAATGCGTTTGTCCGTGAACGTCAGTGATAAGCATAGCTACTTTACACCTCCTGTGTGCCACTGTGGTAACCCCTTTATACACATATAAAAGGAGGCCCAAGGCGTACTGGAGAATGATTCAGACTTTTTGGACTTTCCGGCCCAGCTTGCATGCGTAGCAGCTAGCCGAAGCTCAAGAACACATAATATACACTTAAAGCAGGACTATGGTTGTACGCTCCTCAGTGGCCTGAACCTGGGTAAAAATCCATCGTGTTGATTGTTAGATCTGCTCTTTGTGCACCCCTCTTCCCTACCAAACCGTAGAAGGGATCCATGTGATCCCGTAGGTGTCGTTTCTCCGACATCTTTGGCGCGCCAGGTAGGGGTAGAGAGGTTGTGCAAACCTGGTATAGAAGTTAGCACGTCGTTTCCTTGATCACCATGGCTTCCAAGAAGAAGGCAATCACAGTGATCGGTTCGTCTGGAGCCAGTCCTTTTGTGCTGGCATGGATAGGCAACGGTGTAGTCATGGATGTCGGCGGAGGTGCGGATCACGAGCATCCACAACATTATGGCAACCGAAGCCAGGCAAGCGGAATCGTTCGCGCCCGTCACGATGAGTCGCGCGCCGCTGGGTCCAGGGACGGACCCGTGCTGCCTACGGGTGGCGCGGCGACCTCCAAGACACCCCCGCCAGCACCCGCGCCACGGTCCTCCTAGGCCGTGCGCGGCGAGCGGCGCCCCGACGTTGGAGACCATGGGCGTCCCCACAGAAAGAGCCCTCAACATCACTCTCGAGATGCACAGGGCCAGCATGCATGCCATGATGCTGGTGGAAACGGCGCACGGTCATGGAACCATGAGGGGGCTCCTTCTAACATGGTTAGAACTCTGAGCACCTCCCGTTCCTCGCGCTTGTCGCTGCCACCCACACCAGCAGAAGCATTAGCACGAGCGCAGCTGCTCCTCGACTTTCCTCCTGCTGCGGAGAAGCAAGAAGAGTGGAGGGCTGCTATCTAGAGCCTTATTAGCCACGCCAATAAAGATGGGTACCAGGAGGCAGGCCCTTCGTGGCGTCGGTCCACCGAGCCGGTGCATGCCGACGGCGGAAGGGCTGGAGGCGCTGCAACCATGGTGCACTCCCCTCCACCACCCAGCAACGGTCGCCAGCTCGGCGGGTCGATGACCGTGACGATGGATCCACGGCATCGTCCGATCCACGAGCTTGTCGCGACCAACATCAAGTTCTTCAGGAGCGGGGTAAAGAGGACGCTCGAGCTACCATCGAGCAGCGACGGGAAGCACACCATCAATCTGATAGGCGTGCAGGGCCCACTATGTACAGGCCTACGTCAGGGGATTCTGGTAAATTGCCTTACGAGATGGTTGTCCAGCTTTTACCCGTGAGCTGCAGCAGTTCTGGTGGCCCACTACCCGCACGTTCAAACCAGAGGTCTCGGAGAAGTACGATGGCAAAACTCATCCATCCGGGTTCCTGAGCATTTACACCATCGCGATGCAAGCTGCCGGGGCTTGGGACGGCAAGGTGCTTGCCAACTACTTCATGTTGGTGCTCAAGCCCAACGTCAGGTTGTGGTTGATGCACCTGCCAGTAGATTCCATCTCCTCTTGGTCGGACCTGTGCCACGAGTTCGTTGGCGCCTTCACTGGAGGCCACACGGTTCCTGGCCAGGCAAGCGATTTGCATCTCATCCCCTAGAAGGATGGTGAATGCTTGCGCAAATACATACAGAGATTCAGCCATGTGCAGTACAACATCCCAGATGTTCATCATGCCGCTGTCATCAGCGCGTTCCATCAGAACATGTGCAACCGCAAGATGCGTGAAGAGCTGACCATGAACAAGGTTACAAATGTTGCCGAGCTTTATGATTTGGCCAACAGATGTGCTTGAGCTGAAGAAGGAAGGAAGTACCCCAGTGAAGATGCCGGTGCGGGAAGTGACTCTGGAGATGAAGACGTCATCGCCCCGTCAAAGAAGGGCTGACGGCACAACAGGAAGCGCAAGGGCAAGACCATGCTTGCCATCGAGGAATCCGGCAACCCCGGCACCACCAAGAAGGCCAAGGTTGACGACCCCGGCAAGGAGGTTGCGGGGTACGCCGCCTGCCAGGCCTTGGCGGCTGCCGACAAGCCGGAGGGCTCCGACAAGCAATACTGCAAAATCCATCACACAAAGGGCCATGACCTCCAGAACTGTCGGCAAGTCGAGCAGCTTGTGGAGAGGCAGAAATCCGAGTATGAAAGGTGAGACAAAGAGAAGGTCCAGGATGGTGCTGATGGGTCCGGCAAGAAGCGCGGTGGCCGAGGGGGCACCGCGACAAGGAAAATCAACAACAGAGGCCTGCTTGGGGCCGCGACAAGAAATAAGGAGATGATGACCATGAAGAGGACGACGAGTCTAGTGAGCACGAGTTTCAAAAATCCATAGAAGCCATGTGCATCGATGGTGGCACCTCATTGCATTCTTCTCACCGCCAACTTAAATAGTGGGCGCGCAAGATCAATGCGACAGAGCCATCGATCAATGCCCAGAAACCACTGAAATGGTCCAACACACCTATCATTTTTTACGCCGAGGATCACCCTGATCGCACAACCGCGGTCGGGTGTTTGCCGTTGTTTGTCTCTCTAACAATTCGCAACCTCAAGGTGACGAAAATGTTAGTGGATGGTGGGGCCGGTCTGAACTTGATCTCGCCCAAGGTGATCAAGAGGTTGCAAATCCTTGATGGAGATCTCAAAGAGACGGGCACATTCCAAGGGATCAATCCAAGGAGGAGCCAGCCCAATGGTAAGATCACACTACTAGTCACATTTGGCGGTGAGCTGAACTACAGGATAGAGAAGATCGTTTTTTATGTCGCCAAGATCCCGGTGCCATATAACGGGATCCTTGGCCGTTCGGCACTGGCCAAGTTTATGGCAGCGCCACACTGTGCCTACAACATGCTAAAGATGCCCGGCCCGATGAGCACCATCATCGTCGGCTCTGACAAGAAAGATGCGCTCATCTGTGCCGACCAACTCATAGTTATCGCACCTACCGCCAAGGCACTTGCTCCTGCCACTGGAGCTCCCGAGGGGTGATACGTCTCCAACGTATCTATAATTTTTGATTGTTCCATGCTATTATATTATCAATCTTGGATGTTTTATATGCATTTATATGCTATTTTATATGATTTTTGGGACTAACCTATTAACCTAGAGCCCAGTGCCAGTTTCTATTTTCCCCCTGTTTTTGAGTTTTACACAAAAGGAATACCAAACGGAGTCCAATTGACGTGCCAATTTTTGATGATTTTTTATGGACCAAAAGAAGCCCCCGGAGTAAAAGAGTTGGGCCAAAAGAGTCCCGAGCCATCCACGAGAGTGGAGGGCGTGTCCTACCCCCTTGGGCGCGTCCCCCTATCTCGTGGATGACTCGGAGACCCCCCTGACATGGGACCGACGCCAAAAATTCCTGTAAATACATAAACCTCCAGAAAGAAACCTAGATCGTGAGTTCCGCCGCCGCAAGCCTTTGTAGCCACCAAAAACCAATCGGGACCCTGTTCCGGCACCCTGCCGGAGGGGGGAATCATCACCGGTGGCCATCTTCATCATCCCGGTGCTCTCCATGACGAGGAGGGAGTAGTTCACCCTCGGGGCTGAGGGTATGTAGCAGTAGCTATGTGTTTGATCTCTCTCTCTCTCTCTCGTGTTCTTGATATGGCATGATCTTGATGTACCGCGAGCTTTGCTACTATAGTTGGATCTTATGATGTTTCTCCCCCTCTATCTCCTTGTGATGAATTGAGTTTTCCCTTTGAAGTTATCTTATCGGATTGAGTCTTTAAGGATTTGTGAACACTTGATGTATGTATTGCATGTGCTTATCTGTGGTGACAATGGGATATTCACGTGATCCACTTGATGCATGTTTTGGTGGTCAACTTGTGAGTTCCGTGACCTTATGAACTTATGCATAGGGGTTGGCACACGTTTTCATGTTGACTCTCCGGTAGAAACTTTGGGGCACTCTTTGAAGTTCTTTGTGTTGGTTGAATAGATGAATCTGAGATTGTGTGATGCATGTCATATAATCATACCCACGATTACTTGAGGTGACATTGGAGTATCTAGGTGACATTAGGGTTTTGGTTAATTTGTGTCTTAAGGTGTTATTCTAGTACGAACTCTAGGATAGATTGAACGGAAAGAATAGCTTCGTGTTATTTTACTACGGACTCTTGAATAGATCGATTAGAAAGAATAACTTTGAGGTGGTTTCGTACCCTACAGTAATCTCTTCGTTTGTTCTCCGCTATTAGTGACTTTGGAGTGACTCTTTGTTGCATGTTGAGGGGTAGTTATATGATCCAATTATGTTATTATTGTTGAGAGAACTTGCACTAGTGAAAGTATGAACCCTAGGCCTTGTTTCAATGCATTGCAATACCGTTTTCGCTCACTTTTATCACTAGTTACCTTGCTGTTTCTATAATTTCAGATTACAAAAACCTATATCTACCATCCATATTGCACTTGTATCACCATCTCTTCGCCGAACTAGTGCACCTATACAATTTACCATTGTATTGGGTGTGTTGGGGACACAATAGACTCTTTGTTATTTGGTTGCAGGGCTGTTTGAGAGAGACCATCTTCATCCTACGCCTCCCACGGATTGATAAACCTTAGGCCATCCACTTGAGGAAAATTTGCTACTATCCTACAAACCTCTGCACTTGGAGGCCCAACGACGTCTACAAGAAGAAGGTTGTGTAATAGACATCAAGCTCTTTTCTGGCGCCATTGCCGGGGAGGTAAGTGCTTGAAGGTATATCTTTAGATCTTGCAATCGAATCTTTTAGTTTCTTGTTTTATCACTTGTCTAGTTTATAAAAGAAAACTAGAAAAAAATGGAATTGAGGGTGCCTCATATGCTTCATCTTTTTAATATCTTTTGTGAAAATGATGGAAAGGAAAATTGTGCCCAAGTGCTAGAAGAAGAATGCATTAAAATGTTTGGCACTAAATCTTTGAATGATGAGCATGATTGCAATGTTGTTAGTATGAACTCTTTGAATATCCATAGTACTAATGATGATTGCACTAGTCATGATGAAAATGTCTCTTATAAGCATGTCAATTTTTGTGGAGTGCATAGAGTTTGCAAGTACACACCAAATAGGGAAGATAGATTTTGCAAGAGGCATAAGTATGTAGAAACTAAATGGTTACAAGAAAGGCTAGATGTTTGTGCTGAAAATTTAAATTTTCTTAGCCATCCTTGTGAACTTTGCAATGAATGTGGTCATTTGAATATCCAATGCAAATTGTTTCATGATCGAATCGTTTCCAAGAATTGTGATGAATTGATTTTCCTTGCACATCATAATGAACTTAGTTTGCTTGTGGGTTATGAAGAAATGAAACGTATAACTAAGGATCTTCCAGAATTTGTCCTTGATAAAGTTCTTGATTTTGATCTAGAGTAAATTTATATGTATTGTGTGGTGAATTGCATTGAAAATCCTTATATTGCCAATTACATAAAGACAAGAAAACAAATAGAAGATGAAGAGAATACTAATGAAAGGGAAGAGGTTTCTCCGTATCCTCCTATTCTTTCTTATGATGAATCAGGTAACGACGAGGAGCTTTCTACTTAACCAATATCCTTAATAAGGAGCTCCAAAAAGAGGATTAAACCCACACATAATGTGAAGAAGAAAAAGGAAAGACGGAGAAGCAAAGGTAAAAAGGTATCCCTCCCAAATGATGTTGCTCCTATTACATATTGTGATGATGATAATTTCTATACTATTGGTGCTATCCATACTATTAATGATGAGAGTGATTATGCTTATGATATGAAAAGGCCCAAGCTTGGGGATACTATGTTTGATGAGAATGACATCTTTGAGAATTTATTTGATTCAATTAATGTTTGTCCCAAGCTTGGGGATGCTATGTTTAATGAAGATGATATTTTTAGTCTCCCAAGTTATGATGAGCAAATTTATTATGATGATAACATGCCTCCTATTTATGATGATTATAGATGAGAGTGGGTTTGGAAGAGTGTCAACTTTAGGAACTAATGATCCCACTATTTTTGAGGATGTTGAATCTTATTGTGATAATTATAAAAGTGGATTTGGAGAGGTCATGACTTTATTTAGTAATGATTCCACTATCTTGGAAGAGGTTTCAATTGATTATGATGAGAACAAAGTTGCTACTTATGATGATTATTGTGATGATACTTATGTTATAAAAAGTAGTGATGATTATATTTACAAAAAATTCATGATTATGATTACCCTTTTCCTGAACATTACTCTTTTAATGTGGAAGCAATTTATAGTATTCGAGTTTCTTATGATACTCCCACTATTCCGAATGAGAAGAATTTTGCTTATGGGGAGAGTAATAAAAATTCTATGCTTGTGGCTCATGAAAAGAATTCTTTATGTGATAGTTATATTTTTGAATTCATTCATGATGCTACTAAAAATTATTATGAGGGAGGATTATAGGCTTGTAGGAATTGCAATAATACCAAGTTTCCTCTCTATGTGCTTTAAGTTTTGAAGTTATGCTTGTTTTGCTTTCCTATGCTAGTTGATTCTTGTTCCCATAAATTGTTTGCTCACAAAATCCCTATGCATAGGAAGTGGGTTAGACTTAAATGTGCTAGTCATATTCTTCATGATGCTCTCTTTATGTTTCAATTCTTATCTTTTATGTGAGCATCATTGAAATCATCATGCCTAGCTAGGGGCATTAAACGATAGCGCTTGTTGGGAGACAACCCAATTTTATTTTTTTCTTTGCCTTTGCTCCTGTTTAGTAATAAATAATCTATCTATCCTCTGGTTATATGTTATTTTATGTTTTAATTAGTGTTTGTGCCAAGTAGAGCCTTTAGGATCTTCTTGGGTGATTGTTGTTTGATCTTGCTGATAAAAACAGAAAGTATGTGCTCACGAAAATAATTATCATTTTTTACCAGAGAGCGATAAAATACCAATTCCAACTACAATAGATCAATATACTTTTTATCCTGGTCTTCCTAATTTTTAAGAATTTTTGGAGTTATAGAAGTATTCGAAATCTCCAGATTACTACAGACTGTTTTGTTTTTGACAGATTTTGTTTTCATTGTGTTGTTTGCTTATTTTGATGAATCTATGAGTAGTATCGGAGGATATGAACCATAGAGAAGTTGGAATACATTAGATATTACTCCAATATGAATTTAGAATGAGTTCACAATAGTACCTAACTGGTGATTTATTTTCTTATACTAACGGAGCTTATGAGTTTTCTGTTAAGTTTTGTGATGTGAAGTTTTCAAGTTTTGGGTAAAAATTCAATGGACTATGGAATAAGGAGTGGCAAGAGCCTAATCTTGGGGATGCCCAAGGCACCCCAAGGTAATATTCAATGACAACCAAGAGCCTAAGCTTGGGGATGCCCCGGATGGCATCCCGTCTTTCGTCTTCGTTCATCGGTAACTTTACTTAGAGCTATATTTTTATTCACCACATGATATGTGTTTTTCTTGGAGCATCATTTTATTTTATTTTGTTTTGCTTGATATTTGAATAAAATAACAAAATCTGAAATTCTTAAATGTTAGAGAGTCTTCACATAGTTACATACTTATTCGACTACTCATTGATCTTCACTTATATCTTTTGGAGTAGTTTGCCATTTGCTCTAGTGCTTCACTTATATTATTTTGAGAATATTTAGAACATCATGGTAATTTGCTTTGGTTATGAATTTAGTCCTAATATGATAGGCATCTAAGAGGGATATAATAAAAACTTTCATATAAAGTGCATTGAATACTATGAGAAGTTTCATTCCTTATGATTGTTTTGAGATATGAGGATGGTGATATTAGAGTCATGCTAGTTGAGTAGTTGTGAATTTGAGAAATACTTGTGTTGAAGTTTGCAAGTCCCGTAGCATGCACGTATGGTAACCGTTGTGTAAGAAATTTGAAGCATGAGGTATTTCTTTGATTGTCTACCTTATGAGTGGCGGTTGGGGATGAGCGGTGGTCTTTTCCTACCAATCTATCCCCCTAGGAGCATGTGCGTAGTGCTTGGTTTTGATGACTTGTAGATTTTTGCAATAAGTATGTGAGTTCTTTATGACTAATGTTGAGTCCATGGATTATATGCACTCTCACCCTTCCACCATTGCTAGCCTCTCTAGTACCGCGCAACTTTCGCCGGTACCATAAACCCACCATTTACCTTCCTCAAAACAGCCACCATACCTACCTATTATGGCATTTCCATAGCCATTCCAAGATATATTGCCATGCAACTTTCCACCATTCTGTTTATTATGACATGCTCCATCATTATCATATTGCTTTGCATGATCATGTTGTTGACATCGTATTTGTGGAAAAGCCATCATTCATAATATTTTCATACATGCCACTCTTAATTCATTGCACATCCTGGTACACCGCCGGAGGCATTCATATAGAGTCATATTTTGTTCTAAGTATCGAGTTGTAATTCTTGAGTTGTAAGTAAATAAAAGTGTGATGATCTTCATTATTAGAGCATTGTCCCATGTGAGGAAAAAAAGATAAGTCCCAAAAAAGAAACAAAAAATGAGAGAAAAAGAGAGAAGGGACAATGCTACTATCCTTTTTCCACACTTGTGCTTCAAAGTAGCACCATGATCTTCATGATAGAGTCTCTTATTTTGTCACTTTCATATACTAGTGGGAATTTTCATTATAGAACTTGGCTTGTATATTCCAACAATGGGCTTCCTCAAATGCCCTAGGACTTCGTGAGCAAGCAAGTTGGATGCACACCCACTTAGTTTCTTTTGTTGAGCTTTCATACATTTATAGCTTTAGTGCATTGCATGGCAATTCCTACTCACTCAGATTGATATCTATTGATGGGCATCTCCATAGCCCATTAATATGCCTAGTTGATGTGAGACCATCTTCCTCATTTTTGTCTTCTCCACAACCACCATTCTATTCCACCTATAGTGCTATGTCCATGGCTCACGCTCATGTATTGCGTGAAAGTTGAAAAAGTTTGAGAATACTAAAGTATGAAACATTTGCTTGGCTTTTCATCAAGGTTGTGCATGATTTGAATATTTTGTGTGACGAAGATGGAGCATAGCCAAACTATATGATTTTGTAGGGATGAACTTTCTTTGGCCATGTTATTTTCAGAAGACATGATTACTTTGTTAGTATGCTTGAGGTATTATTATTTTTATGTCAATATTAAACTTTTGTTTGAATCTTATGGATCTGAATATTCTTTCCACAATAGAGAATATTACATTGATAAATATGTTAGGTAGCATTCCACATCAAAAAACCTATTTTTATCATTTACCTACCGAGGACGAGCAGGAGTTAAGCTTGGGGATGCTTGATACGTCTCCAATGTATCTATAATTTTTGATTGTTCCATGCTATTATATTATCAATCTTGGATGTTTTATATGCATTTATATGCTATTTTATATGATTTTTGGGACTAACCTATTAACCTAGAGCCTAGTGCCAGTTTCTGTTTTTCCTTGTTTTTGAGTTTTACAGAAAAGGAATACCAAATGGAGTACAATTGATGTGCCAATTTTTGATGATTTTTTATGGACCAAAAGAAGCCCCCGGAGTAAAAGAGTTGGGCCAGAAGAGTCCTGAGCCATCCACGAGGGTGGAGGGCGCGCCCTACCCCCTGGGCGCATCCCCCTATCTCAAGGATGACTCGGAGACCCCCCCTGACGTGAGACCGACGCCAAAAATTCCTATAAATACAGAAACCTCCAGAAAGAAACCTAGATCGGGAGTTCCGCTGCCGCAAGCCTCTGTAGCCACAAAAAACCAATCGGGACCCTGTTCTGGCACCCTGTCGGAGGGGGGAATCATCACCGGTGGCCATTTTCATCATCCCGGCGGTCTCCATGACGAGGAGGGAGTAGTTCACCCTCGGGGCTGAGGGTATGTATGAGTAGCTATGTGTTTGATCTCTCTCTCTCTCTCGTGTTCTTGATATGGCACGATCTTGATGTACCGCGAGATTTGCTATTATAGTTGGATCTTATGATGTTTCTCCCCTCTATCTCCTTGTGATGAATTGAGTTTTCCCTTTGAAGTTATCTTATCGGATTGAGTCTTTAAGGATTTGAGAACACTTGATGTATGTCTTGCATGTGGTTATCTATGGTGACAATGCGATATTCACGTGATCCACTTGATGTATGTTTTGGTGATCACCTTGCGAGTTCCGTGACCTTGTGAACTTATGCATGGGGGTTGGCACACATTTTCATCTTGACTCTCCGGTAGAAAATTTGGGGCACTCTTTGAAGTTTCTTTGTGTTGGTTGAATAGATGAATCTGAGATTGTGTGATGCATATCGTATAATCATACCCCACGGATACTTGAGGTGACATGGGAGTATCTAGGTGACATTAGGGTTTTGGTTGATTTGTGTCTTAAGGTGTTATACTAGTACGAACTCTAGGATAGATCGAACGAAAAGAATAGCTTCGTGTTATTTTACTACGAACTCTTGAATAGATCGATCATAAAGAATAACTTTGAGGTGGTTTCGTACCCTACGATAATCTCTTCGTTTGTTCTCCACCATTAGTGAGTTTGGAGTGACTCTTTGTTGCATGTTGAGGGATAGTTATATGATCCAATTATGTTATTATTTTTGAGAGAACTTGCACTAGTGAAAGTATGAACCCTAGGCCTTGTTTCAATGCATTGCAATACCGTTTTCGCTCACTTTTATCATTAGTTACCTTGCTGTTTTTATAATTTCAGATTACAAAAACCTATATCTACCATCCATATTGCACTTGTATCACCATCTCTTCGCCGAACTAGTGCACCTATACAATTTACCATTGTATGGGGTGTGTTGGGGACACAAGCGACTCTTTGTTATTTGGTTGCAGGGTTGTTTGAGAGAGACCATCTTCATCCTACGCCTCCCACGGATTGATAAACCTTAGGTAATCTGGTTGAGGGAAAATTGCTATACAAACCTCTGCACTTGGAGGCCCTACAATGTCTACAAGAAGAAGGTTGTGTAGTAGACATCAAGGGGAAGAAGACTGGCAAGACCTCTGGCCCCGACAGGGCCTCTTGTACCCACTCCAGAAAACGCGCCTCTTTGGGGTGCTGCGTTCCTGTTGAGGACGTGCCAGAGAGCTCCACTGTCAAGAGCAAGAAATCCAAGACGACACGGGCAGAGCTTTCACTATAAGCTCCACCCTCGACAGCAAATAGGAAAACACGCTCGTCGCCTTCCTGCGGGCGAATGTTGATGTGTTTGCATGGCACGCATCTGACATCCCCGGTGTTCCCAGGGAGGTGATTGAGCACCACCTTGTTGTATGTCCTCATGCGCGGCCCATCAAGCAGAAGGTCAGGAAGCAAGCTTTGGAGCGGAAAGAGTTTATCATCGAAGAGATTAGGAAGTTGGAAGTAGCAGGTTTGGTCAGGGGAGTGCTCCACCCAACATGGTTGGCCAATCCGATGGAGGTTGTGCATTGATTATACAAATATAAATAAAGCCTGCCCGAATGATCCTTTCCCTTTGCCGCGCATTGACCAGATCGTGGACTCCACTGCTGGGTGTGACTTGCTGTCGTTCCTTGAGGCCTACTCAGGGTACCACCAAATCTTCATGATGAAGGAGGATGAAGAGAAGACCGCATTTATCACCCCATGTGGTACATATTGTGTTATACGAATGCCTTTTGGGTTGAAAAGCGCTGGTTCGACGTTTGCAAGAGCAGTTCAGATTGGTTTTGAGCCTCAGCTACATAGAAATATGGAAGCATATATGGATGACATTGTGGTTAAAACCAAGGACAAGGCAACACTCGTGCAAGATTTGGAAGAAACATTTGCAAATTTGCGCAAGATAACCCTCAAGCTCAACCCTGAGAAGTGTGTGTTCGACGTCCCATCCGGCAAACTTCTCGGGTTCTTTGTGTCTCAGCGTGGGACCGAAGCAAATCCCGACAAGATCAAGGCGATTGAGTAGATTGAAGCACCAAGACGAGTCAAAGATGTGCGTTGGCTTGCTGGCTGCGTTGCTGCTTTGTGTAGGTTTTATCTCCAAATCTGCTGAGCGCGCCCTCCCCCTTTTCAAGATTTTGAAAAAGGCAGGACCAATGAAATGGACTCCGGAGGCTGAAGCAGCTCTGCAAGATTTGAAGAGATACCTCTCATCTATACCAATACTAGTCGTGCCTAAACCACAAGAGCCATTGTTGCTATATGTAGCGACAACAAATCAAGTGGTCAGTGCTATGCTAGTGGCGCGGAGGGAAGTTGATGAAGAAGCAGTAGCAGTGGTGAGACCGTCGGATGGCAATCCAGAGCTCTCCCCGGCAGGGTCTAGTGCCGGCAAGGCAGGACCCCCGGTAGAGTCTGGTCCCGGTAGGGCAGAGTCTGGTGCCAGCAAAGCAGGATCTGTGCAAGCAAACGAAGTGATACAAAAGAAGAAGATGATGCAGCACCCGGTTTACTTTGTCAGCTCCCTCTTGCAGGGGGCTAGGTCAAGGTACTATGGTGTGCAGAAGTTGCTCTTCGGCCTCCTTATGGCCTCGAGGAAGCTGCGTCATTATTTTCAAGAACATGAGATCACCGTCGTCACTCGCTTCCCGTTGAAACGGATCTTGCATAACCCAGATGCAACTGGAAGAATTGTGGAGTGGGCGTTGGAATTGCCAAGCTTTGGTCTCAGGTTTGAAAGCACTTTGACAATCCAGAGCAGAGCCTTGGCAGAATTCATTGCGGAATGGACCTCAACACCTGATGGAGAAATTCAAGAGACCACTCTCCCCGGCAAGGAAACGAGCCGCGACTGGATTATGTACTTTGACGGGGCTTTTTTGTTGCAAGGCACCGGTGTTGGTGTGTTGCTTGTCGCGCCCACTGGAGAGCACCTCAAGTACGTGTTCCAAATGCACTTTCTCCGGGAGAGATCAACAAACAACACTGCAGAGTATGAGGGACTGCTCGTCGGTCTCAGGATCGTGGCAGACCTTGGGATCAGAAAGTTGATCATCCATGGAGATTCACAACTCGTGGTGAAGCAAGTGAATAAGGATTATCAGAGCCCGTTAATGGAAGCTTATGTAGATGAAGCTAGGAAGTTGGAAGAGCATTTCGATGGTCTACAAGCAGAGCATGTTCCTCGAGCAGAGAACAGCATTGCTGATGACCTGTCAAAACGTGTTGCCCTCAAGTTACCCGTGGAACTAGGGACCTTTGTGCTCCGATTAACTCAACCATCCATTGAACCATCGGTAGGGCAGAACAGGCAGAGGAAATCAGGCCCCGGCAAATATTTTCCCGCTGAGCTCCCAGGAGCTGTCGGCGAGGGAGTTGACGGGGACGCCAAGCTTGCCGAGGAGCGACAGGCTCCAGCCTGGCCTCAAGCCCTTGCCGTAGAGACAACTGCTCCCACAGCGGAAGACATGCCTTTAGTCCTTGCCATCAAGCCTCAGGCTCCAGCATGGGCACAACACACCGTTTGGTTCCTCCAAACAGGAGAAATCCCCGAGGAACAAGAAGAAGCAGAGAAAGTAGCCCGTCGGTCTAGCATGTACCATTTTGTGGACGATGTCCTGTACAGGAAAAGACCGAACAACATGAAATTGAAGTGCATTCCTCAGGAGGATGGACTGGAGTTGTTGGCAGAGATACATGGAGGCATATGTGGCTCTCAATAGGATCAAGAGATCTTGCCAGCAAGGCGTTCCGACAAGGTTCCCTTTGACCCACTACTCTCCAAGATGCAACTTCACTAGTAACCAAGTGTGAAGCGTCCCAGTTTCATTCAAAGAAACTCCATCTGCCAGCTCAAGCTCTTTAGATGATCCCTCTTTCCTGGCCATTTTTGGTCTGGGGGATCGACATATTGGGCCCCTTTCCCCGTGTTGTCGAGGGCTTTGAGTACTTGTACATCGCAATCAACAAGTTCACAAAGTGGCCAGAAGAGGAAGCAGTGACAAAGGTGACCGCATAATCAGCCATCAAGTTCTTCAAGGGACCAGTTTGCCATTTTGGTGTGCCAAACAGAGTCATCACCAATAACGGCACGCAGTTCACGAGCCGCACCTTCATGTAGTACATCCAGGACCTCGGCAGCAAAATATGTTTTGCTTCTGTTGCACATCTGCAAAGCAATGGCCAGGCGGAAAGGGCAAATGCTGAAGTGCTGCGGGGCCTCAAAACAAGAACTTTTGACAGGTTGCACAAGTGCGGAAGATGCTGGAGTGATGAGTTGCCAGCGGTTCTTTGGTCAATCAGGACGACACCAAATCGAGCCACCAGCCAGACGCCCTTCTCCCTCGTGTATGTGGCAGAAGCAGTTCTCCCCACATAACTCATATACGAATCACCTCGAGTGCTCGCTTATGATGAGCTTGAGCAAGAGCAGTTCCGGCAAGATGATGCCACGCTCCTTGAGGAGGATCATCTTCAGGCTGTTGTGAGAGTTGCGCGCTACCAACAAGCCTTATGCCGCTACCATGGCCGCAAGGTTCACGCCCGAAGCCTTGAGGAAGGCGACCTTGTTCTTTGGCGCGTTCAGTCGGCCAATAACTCCAACAAGTTGATGCCAAAGTGGGAAGGCCCTTATCAGGTAATACGGGTCACCAGGCCCGGCACAATCCGCTTGGAGACCGAAGATGGTATCCCAGCAAGTAACTCCTAGAATATCGAACATCTTCGCAAGTTTTTCCCATGAGGCGCGGTTGTCGGGAACCCCAGCAACCCCCTTTTTGTACTAGCCTTGCCGGCAAGGCATATAACCCTATGTACAGAGCCAGGCGTAGACCCCGTGCGCAGTTGAATAACCTTCAGTATGTATATTTCGTGTTGATTTCCATGTTTATATATATATATATATGTATGCATGCTTGTCTAGGATGTCCTACTGCGTTTGCTTCCATCAAGTACTGACAAACCGCCAAGGTTCCATGTTCCTATTTTCTATTCTTTCTTTTTCCCAAAGGACGGAAGGTTCCCTCGCGCACAAGTTTGCCGAGAGGATCGAGAGTGTGGGCACCAACAGGCAACGTCCGAAGTGATGGCTTGAGAAAAAGAACACAGCGGCGAAAGCTAAGTCACGAAACCTCGAGTGAATTTTCTTTTAAATATAAGGTTATTTTCCTCAAATGGTTTTGGATCTTTGTATGGAAAACCTGCACGCGAAGGAACTTTGTCGGGATTGGTTTTGCCCTTGCTCTGTTTCGAGTCTGCTCAACGGTTCAAGTGGTTGTGCCAAGAGCGGCAAGGTGCCTTGCCGGCAGCGGCACCCCCAGCAGGTCGCTAAGGACCCGTCCTGAAAGCGCTCGCGGCAAGGGTGTGCGCACCGGCAAGCTTTTCCCAATAACGTGTAGGGTGTGTGCCATACAAAGAGGGATCAAACAAGGAATATAAACATTCATTCAATCCAAAACACAACAAGTTATATTACATCAATAGTTGCCGCAATTCTAACTTAAGATAAATTGTCTTGGGTACGAGTTTGCGGCAGCAAGATGAAGCGAAGCGACTAGTCCCGACACTGGCCTTCCACCATCTTGACTTGGTCAACCCTATTGACGATGGGCGCAACAAGCTCTTCAAGCGTCTTGCGGTCCGCACCCTCTGCCAAGCTCTCAAGCACGTTGGTGAGGTTGAGGTTAGGGTTCCAGTACGCCACCTTGGTGAGCACCTTGAGGAGGACGCCCTGGCAAAGCTTGCGGGACTCCTTGGCCAATTGGGTCGCTCAGCTATCGTGGAGTAGCTTCAGGGCATCAAAGACATCCTCGAAGAACATGGTCAGCCTGGTGCTCTCAGTCAACCCCTCTCCGTGACGTCGACGCGGCGCTCATCCCAGACCCCCACGCCTTTCACATAGTCGTTGTAGTTGGCGGCAGCACTCTCGAGTAGTTGCTTCTCATCATGGAGGTCTTTGGCCAGGGTCTTCTCGCGAGTCCTGCTGCTCTCAAGGGTCCCCTCCAGTGTGGTCAACTTCAGCTTCAAATCAGCCACGGAGTCATTGGCCGCAGAGATCTGCTTGGTCTTCTCAGATATGGTGACCTGTAGCTCCGCCAAGGTGTAGGAAGTTTTGCCTCTGTCGCTCTTGGGCGTCGAGACTACCTTGTGGTGCTTCTTCAGCTCCGCTTCCAGTTTCTCCACCTTGCCGGCCAACTCGTTCTTGGTGGCCTCTGCGGCTTCAGCGGCGTTGATGGCCTCCTTCAGCTTGCCGACATTATCCAGGACCAGAGCGTCGATTGTGTATTTATGCTTCTGCTCCAGCTCCTGGGTCCGCTGCATGACAAGCCTATCAATTTCTTGGTCCTTGTCGCGGAGCTTGGCGGCAAGCGCCTCTTCGCGAGCGGCAAGGTCTCCTTCTTGGGCGTCGAGCAGGACACGACGCTCCCTTAGTTGGACGTCGTCCTTGGCGGCCTGTGCAGCGGCCTCCTCCTGGGCCTTCTCAATGTCAGACTGCTTCAGGAGGAGCTCGTTCCAGCGCTAGCTCAGCTGCTCCTGGCTAGTCTTCAGCTCCTGCCGGGCCTCGCTGAACCAGATTTGCATCTGCTCGACGCGCTTCTGGAAGTCCGCCTTTGCCGCGTCGACGACTGCCATCCTGGCGTTCAGCTTCTCCTTGCGGGCACGGTGAAGCGCCTGAAGCTTCTGGAAGTTGCTGCTCATGGCTTGGAGGAGCTGGTCCTTCTTGGAACTATTGCTGCTGGCACTCGGCTTGTCGAAAACTGCGAGCCCAGCAGCGGCAATGACTTCTTCGTCAAAAACCGCCCCCTTGGCTGGCGCTTTAGTGCTTGCCATCCCCGGGATACTAACGAACATATCATCACTGATCTTCAAATATCTGCTTGGGTTGGGGGCTTCTGAGGTTGACAGTTGTTCTTCGACCACCGTCTCCCCGACAGCTGAGGACTCCGGGACCGGTGTAGCGCCAGGCGCTCCTGCGGCGGGGATGTCGTCAGTATGGTCGCTGGTCTCCTTGTCGGCCTCCCTGGCAGACCCCTTGTGTGACGCCCTGAGACCGTTGCGCCAGGTGTCTTCCAGTTATTCACTATTGTTGCCTTATCATTCGCTTGCGTGTTGCATCTTTCCATGTCATCATCCGCATTGCATCTGCATGTTCTCAAAACTTGCATTCGTCCGGGTCTCCCAGTTCTTTCCGTTGTCCGTTCTGAGCCCAGACACACTTGCATGCGCCCGCGGCATATCCGAAATAGTAATTTATAAGTGGCCAGAAAATGTTCTAGGAATGGGTTGAAAGTTGGCATGCGATGTTGTTATGTTGTCAGTAGGCCGCCTGCCAAGTTTCATCGCATTCGGAGTTCGTTTGATAGCCCAACCGTTAAACTTATGGCCGCAATATAGTCGGTCTAACGTCGGACGTTTTCGGTCTCCGAAAACCGCTGTCAAGCCTCTCTTTCTTTTCTCTCCTCTCAGCCCGAGGCATTCTGCACAGCCCACAAGTTCCAACCGACCCCTCGCGTGAGCGTCCGAAACTGCCCCGAACCCAAACCGCTCAGTCATCACCGTTGCATTCAGATCATCCCCTAACATCTATAAAAACATCTTTGTTTTATTTATTGGACTCCCTAGCCTATTTTTCTCGACCGCCCGATTACGATCGGACGGGTTGAATACCCCTTCCCAAAACCCACTTAATATATATACAAGTCCAACCCAAGGATGTAGGTGGCTTGTTCCATCCTTCCCACTCCGCCACCACCATCTCCCTCGGGATCTCACCCAAGCCAACTAGCGCCCTCCACCGATCTACCAACCGAAGCCGCCTCCTCCTTCCTCGTTTTTTCCATCGGGCCAACCATCTCCTCTCCCTCGATCCACCCATTCCCGTAGCTCCTCCCCACGGTTTCCAGGTCGAGCGAGCTCGATCTCCAGCAGCAGCACCATGGCGCCCGGAGCAACCCACGCCACCATCTGTAAGCAGCAACTCATCGCCGGCCTCCCCTGCCCCGGCCACTTGTGGATTCAGCGCCTCAGCGCCCGGATCCATCCGTCTTCGTGTCAACCGTGCCGCCGGACTGCCCTCTTGGCCTGCCTCCAGCGCACTAGGACCCTGCAGGCCGCTCCGCTCACCGGAGTTGGAGTCCCCCAGGTCGTGACTTCTCGACCTCCTCCTCGCCCGAGTCCCGCACAAGCCGCCGCTGCGGGTCGCCCCAACGCCTTCCCCACCTCCAGTCGCTCACTGCCGGCGGCCTCGTTCCGCTCCTCTCCTCCCCTGCCGCTCCCTTCCTCCCCGTGCTTCCCTTTCTTTCTCACGTATCTCTCTCACACACATGGAACCACCATGGCCGCCGCCCGTTCATTGCCCCGCTGCCGGATCCGGCTAGCTCCGGCCCGTCCCTAGCGGATGCGCTCTGTCATCTCCATTCAAGCCCTGCCGCGCCGGAGTCCCGCAGCTTCCATCGCCTGCTCGCCACCATTCTGCTTCACGTCGTGCCGCCATGCCCGTTGCGCCCCTATCGAGCTGCCCTGCTTCTCCCGCTTGTCCCCGTGGACCTGGTTCAAGCACCAGCGTGGCCAGCCTCCTGGGCCACAAGCCAGCGCCGGTCCTCCTCTAATTCCGACCGAGCCTCGGGCCATGGTGAGCAGCACCCCAGCACCCCAAACCACTGCTCACATTCGGCCCATTACATTTTTTTCAGTTCTGGAGGATCCTTCCTAATTTTTCAGAGAGTGTAGATTTGCAAAAAATCCCCTAGACATCATGCATATAATAACTTCACAACCGTGCATCGGTTTAAAATGTTTTATATATGTAACTTGCTTAGAATTCTATCTAGTTTCATAATATGCCACTTTCATCCATGTTTAAAATGTTAAACATGCTGTTTTTTTAAATTTGCTCATATGCAATGTTAAAATGATTTATTTCATAACAAAATAACTGTAGCTCCAAACGTAATAAACTTTATATGTAAATGGGGTGGAAAATACCTAGTTTAACATGATGTACTTAATTTTCATGTTTAACAACTCTAAAATATGGCTTAGGACAGAACAACACCAAATTCATAATATGCATATGAGGATTTTTTCGGACATGTTGCTTGTTATTCCGGCCTCATTTAAACTTGCCTAGATAGGTAATTTTATCATGCTTCACCCCTTGCCATGCTAACCAACATTTCATAGTGTTGAGTACATAAATGGGAGAGAACTAAATAAGTCATGTGGCGTTTTGTCAATATGCAACTCGTTGCATATTGAGCACCACTTAACTTGTAGTTTTGCTTGTGCACTTTCCCATGCCATGTTTCATTAAACCGGACAGGCATCATACTTGGTTGTGCATCATGCCATGTTTATGTGATGGTTGTTTACTATGTTGCTTGCTTCTTTCTGGGTTGCTTCTCTCGTTAGCTTTGGTTTGTGTTCCGGAGTTGTGAGGATCCATTCGACTACGTCCGTTTGCCTTCTTCATGGACTTGTTCTTCTTCCTTGCGGGATTGTAGGAAAGATGACCATACCCTCGAAATCACTTCTATCTTTGCTTGCTAGTTGTTCGCTCTATCGCTATGTCGCGCTACTACCACTTGTTATATCACGCCTTCCATATTGCCATGTCAAGCCTCTAACCCACCTTTCCTAGCAAACCGTTGTTTGGCTATGTTACCGCTTTTGCTCAGCCCCTCTTATAGCATTGTTAGTTGCACGTGAAGCTGAAGTTTGTTCCATGTTGGAACATGGATATGTTGGGATATCACAACATCTCTTATTTAATTAATGCATCTACATACTTGGTAAAGGGTGAAAGGCTCGGCCTTATTCGTGGTGTTTTGTTCCACTCTTGCCGCCCTAGTTTCCGTCATACCGATGTTATGTTCCTTGATTTTGCGTCCCTTACGCGGTTGGGTGTTATGGGAACCCATTGATAGTTTGCTTTGAATAAAACTCCTCCAGCAAGGCCCAACCTTGGTTTTACATTTACCTAACAACCTATAACCTTCCCTTGGGTTTTCGCGAGCCCGAGGGTCATCTTTATTTAAACCCCAACCTCCCCCCCCGGGGGCCAGTGCTTCTCTAAGTGTTGGTCCAAACCGAGCTGCATGCGGGGCCACCTCGGGGATACTTGAGGGTTGGTTTTACTCGTAGCTGGTCTCATCCGGTGTTGCCCTGAGAACGAGATACGTGCGACTCCTATCGGGATTGTCGGCACATCAGGTGGCTTTGATGGTCTTATTTTACCATTGTCGAAATGTCTTGTAACCGGGAATCCGAGACTGATCGGGTCTTCCCGGGAGAAGGAATATCCTTCATTGATCGTGAGAGCTTGTGATGGGCTAAGTTGGGACACCCCTGCAAGGTATAAACTTTCGAAAGCTGTGCCTGCGGTTAGGTGGCAGATGGGAATTTGTTAATGTCCAGTTGTAGAGAACTTGACACTTGACTTAATTAAAATGCATCAACCGCGTGTGTAGCCGTGATGGTCTCTTTTCGGCGAAGTCCAGGAAGTGAACACGGTCTTGTGTTATGCTTGAACGTAAGTAGTTTTCAGGATCACTTCTTGATCACTTATAACTTCTCGACCGTTGCGTTGCTTCTCTCCTCGCTCTTATCTGCGTATGTTAGCCACCATATATGCTTAGTGCTTGCTGCAGCTCCACCTCACTACCTTACCCTACCCATAAGCTTAAATAGTCTTGATCTCGCGGATGTGAGATTGCTGAGTCCTCATGACTCTCAGATACTTCCAAACAGTTGCAGGTGCCAATGATACCAGTGCAGGTGACGCAACCGAGCTCAAGTGGGAGCTCGATGAAGATCTTGATCGTTGTTATGTGTCTTTTCCGGTTGATAAGTAGTGGAGCCTAGTTGGGATGATCGGGGATCTAGCATTTGGGGTTGTGTTCTTTTATTTTGGTTCCGTAGTCGGACCTTTGATTGTACCTTGGATGATGTATGGATTAATTATGTATTGTGTGAAGTGGCGATTGTAAGCCAACTCTTTATCCCTTTCTTATTCAGTACATGGGGTGTGTGAAGATTACCCCTCTTGCGACAAGCCTACCATGCGGCTATGCCTCTAAGTCGTGCCCCGACACGTGAGAGATATAGCCACATTGTGGGTGTGACAAGTTGGTAATCAGAGCCATCCCCGACTTAGGAGCCCCTTGCTTGATCGAATCGCTAATGTTGTTGAGTCTAGAACAAAATGTTTTGAGTCTTAGGATTATATATATATATATATATATCGGAGAGTAGGATTCTTTTTACTCCTCAATCCCTTCGTCGCTCTGGTGAGGCCTCCTGACGTAGAAGTTTTCACTCTCCTCTCCGTCAAATTTCACGAAAAAGAATTTAGGATCACGCGGGTATCTTGGAATCGCTCCGATAGTCTTGTGACGAGAACATTGTTCTTGGTGCCTCCTAACATTTAGGGGTTGTGGTAGTGTCCCGGGGAGTTGAGCTCCGAGGTGTTGTCGTCACAATTTTATCATTGCAGTTCTGGAATACCTGAGTTCGCCGACATTGAAAATCTCTTTTATGCAGTTGTTGGTGAGATAACCTCGACGCCACCCAATACTGGGCAGGAGTTCGGGAGTATTGCCATAACTTGTATAACAGATGCTTTTAGAAGGTTGAGGTACATGATTTCCAAAGGTTTCTTGGTTATGTTGATGGAAATATGCCCTAGAGGCAATAATAAAGTTATTATTTATTTCCTTATTTCATGATAAATGTTTATTATTCATGCTAGAACTGTATTAACCGGAAACATAATACATGTGTGAATACATAGACAAACATAGTGTCACTAGTATGCCTCTACTTGACTAGCTCATTGATCAAAGATGGTTAAGTTTCCTAACCATAGACATGAGTTGTTATTTGATCAATGGGATCACATCATTAGGAGAATGATGTGATTGACTTGACCCATTCCGTTAGCTTAGCACTTGATCGTTTTTGTTTACTGCTATTGCTTTCTTCATGACTTATACATGTTCTTATGACTACGAGATTATGCAACTCACGGATACCGGAGGAACACTTTGTGTGCTACCAAATGTCACAATGTAACTGGGTGATTATAAAGGTGCTCTATAGGTGTCTCCGATGGTACTTGTTGAGTTGGCATAGATCAAGATTAGGATTTGTCACTCCGATTGTCAGAGAGGTATCTCTGGGCCCTCTCTGTAATGCACATCACTATAAGCCTTGCAAGCAATGCAACTAATGAGTTAGTTGCAGGATAGTGCATTACGAAACGAGTAAAGAGACTTGCCGGTAATGAGATTGAACTAGGTATTAGGATACCGACGATCGAATCTCGGGCAAGTAACATACTGATGACAAGAGAACAACGTATAGTGTTATGCGGTTTGACCTATAAAGATCTTCGTAGAACATGTAGGAACCAATATGAGCATCCAAGTTCCGCTATTGGTTATTGACCGGAGACACGTCTCGGTCATGTCTACATCGTTCTCGAACCGGTAGGGTCCGCACACTTAAAGTTCTATGACGATCAATTTTATGAGTTTATATGTTTTGATGTACCGAAGGGAGTTCGGAGTCCCGGATATGATCACGGACATGACGAGGAGTCTCAAATGGTTGAGACATGAAGATTGATATATTGGAAGCCTACATTTGGACATCAGAAGATTCCGGGTAAAATTAGGATTTTACCGGAGTACCAGAGGGGTTACCGGAACCTCCCGGGGGCTAATGGGCCTTGTTGGGCCATAACGGAAAGAGAGAGGGGCCAACCTAGGGCAGGCAGCGCGCCCCCTCCCCTCTGGTCCGAATTGGACTAGGAGAGGGGGCGGCGCCCCCTTTCCTTCTCTTTCTCTCCCTTCCTTTCCCCCTCCTAGTAGGAGTAGGAAAGAGGGGAATCCTACTAGGAGGAGGATTCCTCCTCCTGACACACCAACAAGGGCCGGCCGGCCTCCCTGTCGGTGTCAAAACCGGCGGATCTCGGGTAGGGGGTCCCGAATTGTGCGTCTAGGCCGGATGGTAACAGGAGGCAGGGGACACGATGTTTTACCCAGGTTCGGGCCATCTTGATGGAGGTAAAACCCTACGTCCTGCTTGATTAATATTGATGATATGGGTAGTACAAGAGTAGATCTACCATGAGATCAGAGAGGCTAAACCCTAGAAGCTAGCCTATGGTATGATTGTATGTTATGGTTGTTGTCCTAAGGAATAAAACCCTTCGGTTTATATATACACCGGAGAGGGTTAGTGTCGGTGTCAAAACCGGCGGATCTCGGGTAGGGGGTCCCGAACTGTGCGTCTAGGCCGGATGGTAACAGGGGACTGGGGACACTTTGTTTTACCCATATCATCAATATTAATCAAGAAGGAGTAGGGTTTTACCTCCATTGAGAGGGCCCGAACCTGGGTAAAACAAAGTGTCCCCAGTCTCCTGTTACCATCCGGCCTAGACGCACAGTTCGGGACCCCCTACCCGAGATCCGCCAGTTTTGACACTGACATTGGTGCTTTCATTGAGAGTTCCTCTATGTCGTCGCCTGTAGGCCCGATGGCTCCTTCGATCTTCAACAACGATGTGGTCCAGGGTGAGACTTTTTCCCCGGACAGATCCTCGGCGGCTTCGCACTGCGGGCCAATTCGCTTGGCCACCTTGAGCAGATCGAAAGCTACGCCCCTGGCCATCAGGTCAGATTTGGAAGCCTAAACTATACGGCTGACATCCGTGGAGACTTGATCTTCGATGGATTCGAGCCACGGCCAAGGGTGCCACACTGTCTCAATGGGCATGATATAGCTCTGCCGCCGAACAGCTCCTTGGAGGCCGCACACGCATCGGTTTCGACCATTGATCCGGAACCTACTGCGCCGATCGAGGATCAGCGGTTGGACGCTGCCTCAGGGGCTACGATCTCAAAGGCAGTCGAGCCGAACTCCAGCCCCGCACTCCGCATGGCCCGTGACTCCGAGGAGCCGGATTCCTCTCTGAACTCCGAGCCCCCCGCGCCCCTGCCAATCGAATCCGATTGGGCGCCGGTAATGGAGTTCACCGCAGCGGACATCTTTCAGCATTCGCCTCTTGGCAATATCCTGAGTTCTCTTAAGTCTCTCTCTTTATCAGGAGAGCCCTGGCCGAATTACGGTCAGCAAGGGTGGGATACGAACGGTGAGGAAATTCAAAACCCACCCACCACCCACTTTGTAGCCACTGTCGACGATTTAACCGACATACTTGACTTTGGCTCCGAAGACATCGACGGCATGGACGACGATATAGGAGACGAACAAGAACCAGCACCTGTAGGGCGCTGGAATGCCACCTCGTCATATGACATATATATGGTGGATACTCCCAAAGATGGAGACGGCGATGGAACAATGGGGGACAGCCAAAACGCCGGCGACAGTGGCGCCGCTCTAAATCCCGCCAAAGCAAAAAGAGTGATTCCGGCACGGGAGATAACAACACCCCGGATAGTGCCGAAGAGCACCTACCTCAGCTAAATTCGGCACAGGGAGATGGAGAAGCCAGCCCTCAGGAAAGAGCGGCAGACCGAGGGGTCGAGGATGATAACCGCACGCCTCCTCCCGAAGACGAGGCAAGCCTCGAAGACGACGAATTCGTCATACCATCAGACCCCACTGAGCAAGAGCGTTTTAAACACAGGCTCGTTGCAACTGCACGCAGCCTAAAAAAGCAGAAGCGGAAGCTAAAAATAGCGGAAGATGCACTCCGGATCAGATGGAGCAAGGTAATCAATACCAAAGATAAGTACGGCGACAGTCGTCGCACTAAAAGTTACCCGAAAAGAAAGCTACTGCCTGAATTTGACGAAGAGGCCTCAGAGCCCTCGCATTCAAAAAACGAAGAAGCCACACGAACGGATAGACGACCTCACAAAATGACAAACGGCGCCGCACTCAGATCGGCATGCAACCCATTTAAGGATTCGCATCACGGCCCAGTCAGGTCCATTTATGGGCCAAGAAAGCAAGCTCTTGTAAGCCACGCTATGAAGCCGTCGTCAGAGTCCGGCATACCCAAATACAGGGGTGCCGCACACCCCCTATGTTTCACCGATGAGGTCCTGGACTATGAATTCCCAGAAGGATTCAAACCCGTAAACATAGAGGCATACGATGGAACAACAGACCCAGGAGTCTGGATCGAGGATTACATCCTCCACATACACATGGCCAGAGGAGATGATCTCCATGCCATAAAGTATCTACCCCTCAAGCTTAAAGGGCCAGCCCGACATTGGCTTAAAAGCCTTCCCGAAAACTCAATCGGAAGCTTGGAAGAGCTCGAGGACGCTTTCCGAGCAAACTTTCAAGGGACCTATGTCCGCCCTCCGGATGCAGATGATCTTAGTCACATAAATCAACAACCCGGAGAATCAGCTCGGCAGTTCTGGAACAGATTCCTTACTAAAAAGAATCAGATAGTCGACTGTCCAGACGCCGAAGCCTTAGCAGCTTTCAGGCACAATGTCCGAGACGAATGGCTCGCCAGACACCTCGGCCAAGAAAAGCCAAGAACAATGGCCGCACTAACAAGCCTCATGACCCGCTTTTGTGCAGGAGAGGACAGCTGGTTGGCAAGATGCGGCCCCAGCGACCCAAGTACATCCGAAACCAGAGATGGAAACGGAAGACCGCGATGCAACAAGGACCGTCGCCGGACTAAAGACAAAGGTCCGAAGAGCACGGCAGTCAATGCCGGATTCAAAGGCTCACGACAAAATAAGGAAAAATCGCCCCAGGACAACAGGGATGATCCATCCAACCTAAATAAAATCCTGGACAGGATATGTCGGATACACGGTACTCCCGGGAAGCCTGCTAACCATACCCACAGAGACTGTTGGGTCTTCAAACAATCTGGCAGACTCAATGTCGAACACAAGGGGTTCGACACACCAAGCGAAGACGAGGACGAACCCCAACAGCAGAGCACCAGAAAACAAAAGAACTTCCCACAAGAAGTAAAAACAGTGAACTCACTTCACATAACAAAGCGTGCGGTGCCCGTAAAGGTACGCACCACACGGCCCATCCCCAAAGGGTCCTGCCACTGGTTGTCAAAACCGATCATCTTCGATTAGCTAGATTATTCCAGGAATATCAAGAATGTAGGATGGACTGCCTTGATACTCGATCCAATAATTGGCGGACTCCAGTTTTCGAATGTCCTTATGGACGGCGGCAGTGGACTAAACCTGATATATCAGGATACAATCCAGCACATGGGGATAAACCCAGCAAGAATCCACCGCAGCAAAACCTCCTTTCAAGGGGTAATACCTGGTCCGGACACCCATTGTACGGGTTTTCTCCGGCTCACAGTCACATTCGGCTCTGCCAATAACCTCCGCCGCAAAAAACTGACCTTCCATATCGTCCCGTTTTCAAGTCGCTATCAAGCGCTACTAGGACGCGAAGCTTTCGCTCGCTTTAACGCAATACCGCATTATGCATCTCTTACGCTTAAGATGCCCGGTCCACGAGGCATCATTTCTTTGAAGGGGAAGCACTAAAGTGCACCTCCCCAAGCGGAGGGTTGTGCGGCCGCTTTGACAGCCCCACAGCAAAATGGCCTCACCGGCCAATAAAACTCCAAAATAGGTCATTCAAGACCACGAACGCAGATAGACGAGTTTGGTGCAAAATCATCATGGATGCAGTCCTAGAGGCCATATACCCCCGCACTAGGGGCTCCACACACATACAATAAGAGACAATAAAAGCTCAAATTTATATATTTTACTTTATACTTTGCCTATTTTAAACTTTTTTGGCATGACTCGTTTTAAACTCAGTTCCTCTCTTTTATAGATGAACGTCGTGCGGCGCCCGTCCAGGACACGGCACAACAGAGACACAGGCGCAGACGTGCAGTAGGGACCCGTCCTAAAGGATTCTTTTTAGATTAAGACCCTGCGTAAACCTTTTTTACTGTCTCTTGTTGCTACACATCCCCTGGTTTTTCTTTCTAATATAACCAAGGAGGAGGCTGGCGTTTTGGCATGTGGCCACGTCAGATTTTTTGCACGTACCTGGACACTAGGGGCTTTTTTAATAAAGAGTGTTATTTCGCCCGCACTCATAAAGACCAAACACCTTAGGGAGTGTTCGGCGTCGCGAGTTTTGGCATTATATGCATCAGCTCCGAATCATGTCTTTGGTCAAATGTTGGGTTGCCCGACTCTTGAGTTCGGCTACCTTACGTTCCGCTCTATCGGCTAAGGTAGCACCAGGAGAACTACTGCGGTTGTGCCCCCGGTTCGGCCAGGGCGAGCACCTCAGTAGAGAAAGCCGAAAACTGACTATCATGATGTAGCGTGAGACTGGTCAGCCACTCGATGACCTATCGGAACCTATCCGATTCCTCTGCTTTGACGAAGGGCCGTTTCCCGGTCAGGCACATACGCGCCCCGAATTCGGACAAGCGCAGTTGCCACCAAAGAGCTACCTAAAGAGTCTCATTTTCAAACTCCTAAGGCTAAGTCAAAGTGTTAAAGCATTATAGTCCGGTTGCCTGGCCTGCTGCGCTATCACCTCCTTTGTAGGACCAAGACGTTGGGTTAACTGTGAAAATGCGCCTTCTGCGAGCACCCCCGCACTATGTGCGTGGGGGCTGAAGCCAACGACTGCCATCTTTCAGATTCTATAGATATATATATCTTAAAACGGCCGCATAGAAGGTGTTTACAATACTTGGAGGCACAAGTATAAAATAGGCCACTACAGTTTATCAAAATATTACTTTCTAATTACATATGCTATTGTAACATAGCATCTTTCGGGCACTGCATCTCTATTACACGAGTGCCTTCAAGAACTTCCTGAAAATAGTGCTCGGAAGGTACTCGGCTTCTGTCCGAGTCTCGAGATGCAACAACGGTGGTCTCCATTTCTGCCCAGTATGTCTTAACATGGGCAAGAGCCATCCGTGCGCCCTCTATGCATGCTGACCTCTTAATTGCATCTATACGCGGCACCGCGTCAAGGAATTGCTGCACCAAGCTGAAATAACTCTTCGCCTCCGATCTCCCCGGCCACAGATGATCCATGACGTACTTCATGGTGAGTCCGGACAACCTATTCAGTTCGGCCCATTGAGCCAAACGGTCATCCACTATCAGTGGACGCTCTGGATTATGAAACTGCGACCAGAACAGCTTTTCCACTTCGCAATCTTTCTGATTTCGAAAGTGTTCGGTCGCATCAGCCGCACTCGTTGCCAAGTCCAGATAGGTGTCCTTCACACTCCACATCCGGTCCAACGGAGCAAACTTCGGATCACAAACCTTCCTCCGCAGCATAAAGGGCTTTCCAGCCGTAATCTGCTCGGCCTGACGCAGCTCCTCTTTCGCAGCTCTCATCGTAGAGCGAGCGTCCTTGGCATCGGCAACGGCCTTCTCTAAGTCCGTCTGTCTCGCCCGGTCTTCTTTCTCAAGAAGTTTGCAACGGTCTGCAGTGCTCTTTAACTTCTCGGCCATCTTGGCCATCTCCTCTTTGCTTCAGCAGTGAGCAGCATGTTCGGCTCTCAGCTCTTCAAGGGCCTTCTTGGCATCCGCATCACTTTTTCTGGCTTGCTCCTTAGCTCGGGCAAGTTCTGCCCTACGATTCTCCGTGGCGGCCGTACCATCTGCGTCAAGCACA
The DNA here is from genome assembly GCF_056163025.1 of Triticum urartu. Classification (NCBI taxonomy): domain Eukaryota; kingdom Viridiplantae; phylum Streptophyta; class Magnoliopsida; order Poales; family Poaceae; genus Triticum; species Triticum urartu. The sequence continues at coordinate 30,277,129 of NC_141877.1, forward strand.
CACATTGTAAGACACTGGCATAAAGCTCCTCTTACATAAATACCGCCCGAAGAATTACATACCTTGAGCCTCATCAAGCCGCTTGTTGACAAGCGCGATGTCGGCATCTGCCACGTCCAGTTGCCGCTTTAGTTCGGCCAAATCATTAGTCCGGATGGATTCCGGACACCTCGCCACCTACATTCAAAGGCGACATCTTAGACCTGAGATTATGATCCTCTACGTGCCGTCATTTCTTGACAACACGCAGAGTCTCAGGGGCTACTATCTACACAGGGCGCATCTTATTTATGCGCAACTGACAAAAGTGTACATTATCTAACGTACCTCAAAACCCGTCAGTAAACTTTTGACGGCCTCATGCAATCCGCTTTCTACGGATGAAATCCTATCAATCACCGCGCCCATCAAGGCACGGTGCTCCTCTGAGATAGAAGCTTGCCCCAACAGAATCTTTAGCTCCTCTGACCCAGCACCAGACGGTGCCGGACTTGTCCTATGGCCCCTTTCGAAGGCCGGATACGGAGAACCTTGGGGGACCGCACTGCCACCTTCCGCCCCTGCCAGATTCGGAGAAACTCTCCGCGATGACACCTCAGGATCGCCCGCCTCGCTAGGCGGCACGGCAGGGGGAGGCGTCAAGCTCTCCATCATCTTCGGAAGAAGATCCCCCGAAGACGAGCTCTACTGAGAAGGGCTGAGGTCTGAGCTATAAGGTAAAATTTTGGTTAAAACTGCTCAGATATAAATTAAGGATTTCTCTCGTCCCCAAAAGGAAAATCTCTCTCTACTTACGGCTCGCTGGAGGGCTGACCCCCTTGAGGGCATAGTCCGGCCAAGGAACTCTCCGGCACCGGACCCTCTGACGAGCATTTTCTCTCCCGTTTCGAGGCCATTGTCTCTGGGTCGTCAGAGGCAGCTCTCTTCTTCCCCTTAGGAGAGGAATTGTCGGTTCCTCCCTTCGGAGCAGCCTCCTTCTAGGAGGCCATAGCTTCCTTGTCCTCCCCCTCCAAAGGCATTATCTCCAGCATCCTGACCAGCACGGGATCCGGCCTGGTTTCAGGAAGGGGAGCCGGACACCTGATCAGCTTTGCCTTCGCTATCCATTCCTGTTTAAAGGGACGACTCTTTTAAGGCAAGTTTATGACAATTATACGGACAGAAAGTCTGGGCACAAGGTTGCTTACTTGAGTATCTGGGCGATTGCAGCTTAGACCTGCGTCCTCGGTTAAATCCGGACACATCTCTTCTGATACGAAGAACAGTCTATACATCTCCGCGGTCGTCGCGCCCATAAAACTCTGAAGAACTTGCGGTCCTTCCGGATTAAACTCCCACAGGCGAAGGGGGTGACGTTTGCCGGGCAATGTTCGGCGAATCAGCATGACCTGCGTCACCTTGACTAGGTTGAGGCCTCCTTCTAGGAGATCCCTAATGCGGCCCTGCAACAAGGGCACGTCTTTGGATAACCCCCAATTCAATCCTTTGTTGACCCATGACGCCAGCCGTGGCGGGGGACCCGAACGAAAGGCAGGAGGCGCCACCCACTTGGCACTCCTGGGAGCGGTGATATAGAACCATTCTCGTTGCCACAAGTCGAGCTCCTCTTTGAAGAAGCCCTCGGGCCATGGAGCATCGGCATTCTTACTTATGACAGCGCCTCCGCACTCGGCGTGCCGCCCCTCAATCATCTTCGGCTCCACTCCAAAAGTCTTGAGCCATAATCCAAAGTGAGGGTAACACGGAGGAACGCTTCGCATACAACGATGAATGAGGAAATATGGAGGATGGACTCCGGAGCTAAGTCATGAAGTTCCAGCCCATAATAAAATAGCAGCCCCCTCACGAAGGGATCCATCGGGAAGCCTAACCCCCGAAGGAAGTGAGACATGAACACTACGCTCTCACCGGGCTGGGGGCTGGGAGTAGCTTGCCCTTGAGCAGGCAACCTATGCAGAATTTCGGCAGTCAATAACTTAGCCTCTCTCAACTTTAGCACGTCCTCCTCCATGACAGAAGAGGGCGTCCATCGGCCTTGAAGGTCGGAACCGGACATTGTCGAAGGTCCGAAGCGTCTGGAATCTGAAGCCTAGGGTGTTGGAACTCGAGGCGACGGGCGAACTCGTTTGGGATTGGAAAAAGGAGTAAGGCCTTGGTCTCTTTATAAGAGGTTGAATACCAAGAGCCCTCCCCGTAACCGTTTGGGACTCGCCTTTAATCGAGAAAACGTGCTAACGGGCACGACTGGGTTGCCCACGTCCGTATTGATGAGAATCCCATAAAAAGGGGACACGATCTCTGCTTTGACAAGACGTGCCAAGGAAACCACCTCGCAAAACATGCTGAGGTAGAAAAGTAAAAACGATTCGAGTAAAGGACTTGGCTGTAGTGTGATAGCGCACTGCAGAATAAGTCAGCAGATTTGATTTGTGTTAATATTATTTCTCTCTATGGCAATATGTGGAAACTTATTTTGCAAAGCCGGACACTATTCTTGGTGTTTACAATCTTCTATGAAGGACTTGGAGGAGGAAACCGCCTTGCAATGCCGAAGACAATTTGCGCGCCGGACTCGTCGTCATTGAAGCCTGGTTCAGGGGCTACTGAGGGAGTCCTGGATTAGGGGGTGTTCGGGTAGCCGGACTATACCTTCAGCCGGACTCCTGGACTATGAAGATACAAGATTGAAGACTTCGTCCCGTGTCCAGATGGGACTTTCCTTGGCGTGGAAGGCAAGCTTGGCGATGCGATATTCAAGATATCCTACCATTGTAACCGACTCTGTGTAACCCTAATCCTATCCGGTGTCTATATAAACCGGAGGATTGTAGTCCGTAGGACAAGAATCAACTCCATACACAATCATACCATAGGCTAGCTTCTAGGGTTTAGCCTCCTTGATCTCGTGGTAGATCTACTCTTGTACTACCCATATCATCAATATTAATCAAGCAGGAGTAGGGTTTTACCTCCATCGAGAGGGCCCGAACCTGGGTAAAACAAAGTGTCCCCAGTCTCCTGTTACCATCTGGCCTAGACGCACAGTTCGGGACCCCCTACCCGAGATCCGCCGGTTTTGACACCGACAGTTAGGGTTACATAAGGTCGGTTACAAAGGAGGAGATATCCATATACGTATTGCCTAGCTTGCCTTCCACGCCAAGTAGAGTCCCATCCGGACACGAGACAAAGTCTTCAATCTTGTATCTTCATAATCTAACAGTCCGGCCAATGGAGATAGTCCGGCTGTCCGGAGACCCCCTAATCCAGGACTCCCTTAGTAGCCCCTGAACCAGGCTTCAATGACGATGAGTCCGACGCGCAGTATTGTCTTCGGCGTTGTAAGGCGGGTTCCTTCTCCGAATACATCATAAAAGAATTTGAATACGAGGATAGTGTCCGACCCTGCAAAATAAGTTCCACATTCCACCGTAGAGAGAATAACATTTTCGCAGATCCATGGCCCAGTGATTATTCGAACCGTTCCCTTTAACCAGCCCCGCACATAACGTGAGGCAGTTTCTCGACACGTCTTGTCAAAGCAGAGATCATGTCCCCTTATTACGGGATTCTCATCAATAAGGGCATGGGTAACCCAACCGCGCCATCAATTGCGGCGCTTGGGGGATAAGCAAGTTTTACCAGGCAAGTGGGGACGCTTAGCTCCGTCCGCCCATATAAAGGGATAAGGATTCACCTTTCTATCCACGCCCTCTTCCTCCTTTGCTCATCCGTTTTCGCACACTCGAGCTCTAGCGCCCAAGTCCACACTTCCCACCTCAACCTTCTCCAACCATGTCTAGAGCGGGAGGCATGTGGATGGTTTCCTCCGTCACGGAGGGAGACATCAAGAAACTGAGGAGAGCCGGATACCTGCCTGACGACATCGCGCACCGGCTCCCAGATGAGGGGCAGCTCATACCCACCCCAGGCCCCATGAGAGGGTAGTATTCCTCACCCATTTCCTCCGCGGACTGGGATTCCCTCTCCATCCATTCGTCCAGGGGCTCATGTTCTATTACGGCCTGGATTTCCACGATCTGGCCCCGAACTTCATCCTCAACATCTCGGCGTTTATCGTCGTGTGCGAGGCCTTCCTCCGCATCAAGCCCCACTTCGGCTTATGGCTGAAGACCTTTGTCGGTGTCAAAACCGGCGGATCTCGGGTAGGGGGTTCCGAACTGTGCGTCTAGGCCGGATGGTAACAGGAGACTGGGGACACTTTGTTTTACCCAGGTTCGGGCCCTCTCGATGGAGGTAAAACCCTACTCCTGCTTGATTAATATTGATGATATGGGTAGTACAAGAGTAGATCTACCGCGAGATCAAGGAGGCTAAACCCTAGAAGCTAGCCTATGGTATGATTGTGTATGGAGTTGATCCTTCTACGGACTACAACCATCCGGTTTATATAGACACCGGATAGGGTTAGGGTTACACAGAGTCGGTTACGATGATAGGAGATCTTGAATATCGCATCGCCAAGCTTGCCTTCCACGCCAAGGAAAGTCCCATCCGGACACGGGACGAAGTCTTCAATCTTGTATCTTCATAGTCCAGGAGTCCGGCTGAAGGTATAGTTCGGCTATCCGAACACCCCCTAATCCAGGACTCCCTCAGTAGCCCCTGAACCAGGCTTCAATGACGACGAGTCCGGCGCGCAAATTGTCTTCGGCATTGCAAGGCGGGTTCCTCCTGCAAGTCCTTCATAGAATATTGTAATCACCAAGAGTAGTGTCCGGCTCTGCAAAATAAGTTTCCACATATTGCCATAGAGAGAATAATATTAACACAAATCAAATCTGCTGACGTATCCTGTAGTGCGCCATCACACCACAGCCAAGTCCTTTACTCGAATCGTTTTCACTTTTCCACCTCAGCATGTTTTGCGAGGCGATTTCCTTGGCACGCCTTGTCAAAGCAGAGATCGTGTACCCTATTTACGGGATTCTCATCAATACGGACGTGGGTAACCCAAACGCGCCACTTATCGCGGCGCTCGAGAGGCAAGTGAGTTTTATTAGGCAGGTGGGGACGCATAACCGCATCCGCCTATATAAGGGGATAAGGATCCACCCTTTTTACCTACGCCTTCTTCCCCCCTTGCCTACCCATCTCTCGCACACCCGAGCTCCAACGCCCAAGCCCGCACTTTCCACCTCAACCTTCTCCAGCAATGTCAGGAGCGGGAGGCAAATGGATGGTCTCCACTGTTACGGAGAGCAAAATCAAAAAGCTAAGGAAGGCCGGGTATCTGTCAAAGGACATCGCGCACCGGCTTCCTGAGGAGGGACAGCTCATCCCCACCCCAAGGCCCCATGAGAGGGTGGTATTTCTCCTCCACTTCCTTCGCGGACTGGGTTTTCCACTCCACCCATTTGTCCGGGGGCTCATGTTCTACTACGGCCTGGACTTCCACGATCTGGCTCCGAACTTCATCCTCAACATCTCGGCGTTTATCGTCGTGTGCGAGGCCTTTCTCCGCGTCCGCCCCCATTTCGGCCTCTGGCTCAAGACTTTCAACGTCAAGCCCAAGGTGGTGAGCGGAAGCCGGGCGGAGTGCGGAGGCGCCATGGCGGGCAAGATGGCCAACGCCCTATGGTTCGAGTGCTCGTTCGTGGAGACCCTAAAGGGATGGCAATCCGGGTGGTTTTACATCACCAAGCCACGCGATCCGGAATGGACCGCGGTCCCTGAGTTCCGATCCGGACTCCCCACGCGGCTTTTGTCCTGGAAAGAGACGGGCCTATCGTGGGGTAACGAGAAAGAGGTGACCGGATTGCAAACATGCATCCGGTCCCTGGTGAACAAGCCAGTCCGGCTAGTTAATATAGTCCAGGTTATGCTCGTCCACCGGATCCTCCCGTGCCAAGAACGGGATTTCAATCTGTGGGAGTTCGACCTGGCGCAGCATCAAACCCTCAGCAGGCTCTTTGACACAACGTACGAGGACGCCTGGAAGATGCTATTCAAGGGCGCCGAGGCTCCCGCATCCGCCTCCGAAGACCGCGGATATAGCTCGCATCGTCACGCTAGCAAGGTATGCCATCTACACCTTTTACAGGATGTTTTAAGCTTTTTTCATAGTTTGACTCTATGCGGGATCTAAACTCCCTTACCTTTGACAGGCTTGGCGGGCGATAGCCGAGCCGATTAACTGTCCGGCTCTGCTGCCCGAAGATCCAGCCCCAGCTTTACTGGTGAAGCTGCTGGCCCCGGCGCCTTATGTGGTGCCGGAGAAGAAGGCCAAGAAGAAGAATACCACGGGGACTCGAAAGAGTGCCCGCAATGTGGTGGTGTCGGATTCATCATCTGACGAGTCCGAGGCGCCCTCCTCCCACGAGAACGAGGAGGAGGAAGAAGAAAACTCTCCCTCTCCAGTGGAGGGAGGAGAGAAGAGGAAGGCCGCCCCAACGGGGGAGGCCGAGGGGTCTAGGAAAAGGAAGACCCCTCCGCCGGACTACGCCCCTAACGCCGAAGAGGGCGAAGAAGAGTGGCTGGATAGGGCCAAACGTCCGGCGAAATCGTAAGTTCGGGTATCAGAGTAACTCATGATGTTCTTTCATTGCGCAGCTTTCCCTAATGTCGAATGTAATCATGCAGCCCGCCCCGAGCCGCACTCAACGAGTCGTCGAGCGGCTCCCTGGATTCATCGGACGTGAACTCTGTTCCGCCCGCTGTCTCCCCCCGCACTGCGGATGACGCCGAAGTGGCATCGCAGCGAGCTCCGGGGCAGGAGGAGGTGGTCCTGGAGGAGCCGCAAGGCGACCTCTCGGACCCCAGGAGTGAAGGGGACAAGACCTCCCAGGGCTCCAAGTCCGGCTTCGAGCTGGACACCGTGCCGGAATCTTCAATGATTCCGGACCGCGGCAGGCGAACTCCTTTGAAAAGGAGCAGGCCTTCTGAGCCGGCAGCCTCCGTCCAACCGGAGGCGCCAGACAATCTACTGGAGGTGCTTGAAGGCGCCTCCATCGATGAGGAGCACCATACTGTTATGAGTACGGTGATCCAGAAGGTTCAGTCCGCCAAGAGCGGGCTGAATGAAGCTTGCGCTAGCTTCCTAACAGGCTTCGAGGTAAGTAAAAAATATATAAAAATATTACCGCATAGACAGTAGCCCCTGATGCTCTGTTTGGCGTTCGGAAAGAAAAGCCGAATAGAGGATCTATGAAACTTCGTAGGAGTTTAACAATAAAAAGTCAATATGCATATGCAGGCTTCGCTGCTAGCCACCGCCGCACTGACTGCGGAGGTGGATGCCCTGAAACAGGGACTCGAGCGGTCCAAGCAAGAGCTCGGCCTTGCCAAGCAGCAGCTCGAGGAGAAAGAAGGTAAGAAATACCTTATAAAAAGGTGCCTATAGAGAGGCTTGATTGCAAAAAATAACAGGATTGTACTGCTTATTGTAGGGGCCACGACTGAGGTGGCGACCCTCAAGCAGGCGCTGTCCGAGGCCGAAAAGAAAACGGCCGCGGAGCGCACCGAGTGAGAGAAACTTGGGAATCAGGTCGGCAAGGTGCGGCAAGAGCTTCAGGCTCTTGTGAAAAAACATGAGAGTTTGGAGTTTGAGTCGAAGACCCAAGCGTCCGAGCTCGCTACGGCCCTTGAGGCTGCCAAGTCCGCCAAGGCCGAAGCCCAAAAGGCCCTCCGGGAGTTGGAGGATATAAATAAGATAGCAGCGGGTAAGGCATTCTTTATGCAAAGCAGAAATATAAAAGTAAACTACTTGTCACTTACCCGAATCCGGAGTTCTCCAGGGGCATTCGCAGATCATCCCCGCAGCGTATCCGATGCCGCCGCATTCTACCGAGCTGAAGAGGGCAGCTCGACGGAGAAGGTGTTCTGGTCTTAGTATGCTGAGGCCGGACACCCTGTGCCCTTGAGCGACCAGCTGAAACAGCTGGTCGAACTCCACAAGGCGTCCGAACAGGCCCTGAAGGGCTTCATAGTTCGGTTGTGGCCCGGAGAGGCCCTGCCTGGGAGCTACTTCGGGCTGGTGCTGCGGCTGGTGGAGGCCTGTCCAAGGCTCGAGGTGATCAAGCGCTCCGTCTGCATCGAAGGTGCCCGTAGGGCCCTTGCCCGTGTGAAGGTGCACTGGGGTAAGCTAGATGGGGAGAAGCTTGTGAGGGACGGGCCGCCGCCGGGGAAGGAGCATCGCAAGCCCGAGAACTACAACAAGGATGTTCTTGCGGGTGCCTGTCTTGTGGCAGATGAGTGTACCAAGGATGTAATCTTTGAATAAACTCGCTTGTTTGTATCCTGTGCTCTGAAAACTTGTTCATAGGCGCTTTAAGCAATGCTTGTTGAATTTAAAATATTATTTTCTATGCGGCCGTTTATCAATAATTTGAGAGATGGCTAGTCGTCGGCTTCTGCCCCCATGCCACTAGTGCTGGGGTGTTCGTGGATAAACCTGAGCACTCTTTTTCCCATAGTTGGGTCCTTCGAGGGAGGCGCTCAGCACAGCGAACCAGGCAATCGGACTATAATGCTTGAACACTCTCACTTAGCCATAGAACGTTATAATTTTAAATTTCGGCGAAGCCCCTAGTTCGGAAGGCCGAATTCGGGGCGCTATCCACGCCTTGGCTGGGGTCATCCAGCTCCTCGCTCTAAGCGGCATAAGCCTTTAGGGACTCGAAAAACCTCTCGAACAGCGACCGGTCTCTCGCCTCATCATGACAGTCAGTTTTAGCTTTCTCCACTGAGGTGCTTAACCCAGCTCAACCGGGGCACAATCGCAGTGGTTCTCCTAGTGCTACCTTAGCCGATATAGCGGAACGTAAGGCACCAAAACATAGGAGCCGGGCAAACCCAACTATTAACCAAAATCATGATTCAGAGCTGATGCATATAGTGCTATAAGTTTGGGGTGCCGCACTTGTGAAAGTGTTCGGACTTCTCACACCATATATAAAGGGTACTGAAGCCCCTGGCGTACTTGCCGTACCACAGTGTACGGGTGCAACATGTCATTAATGAACATATATATGAAAAGAGTAATGCAAAAAATAGACAAAAAGCTAAGCATTGTTTATGGAGAGGCTGTTTATCAAAGCCGAACGATACAAATAATGCGGTAAGCAAAAGATATTGGACTATTCAATATGTCCTGGCCAGGGGCAGGCCGCGGGCTTATATTTAAAACAGGTATACTGCTCGTAACAGAGACCACCTGGGGGTTCCATAATGCGGCATGGCTTGTCTGCCTCCCTGGATCTTGCATCGTTTGTGCGGCAGTCGAATTGCCGAACAGGTCGTCCGAAGTATGGAGTCCTGAAAGTAAGAAAAAAAAGAATTTGGCAGCCCCTGGTACGTTTTAAGCCGTATTTTGGGCATGCCGTTATTGTGCCCCTTCCCCTGTGCCCATGGTATTTCAAGGGCGTAGTTATGTACGCGAGGTACTGATTTCGCTATGTCACGAGCGCTGGGGTTGGGGCCGCATTGCTACGCTTGCTCGGAGTGTGCCAGGCGGTCCTGCTGTAGGTTACTCCGGGCGCGCTTGGCAGTGTCTGGCTTTTTAATGGCCGGACTGGAGAACTGCCTAAGAAGGCTACTTTGTACCTCCGCTGCGAGAGCCGCCGTATGCTCCTCCGTACGGAGGGAGCGTTTGGTGTTTCCGTTGACCGTGATTACTCCTCTAGGGCCTGGCATCTTGAGTTTGAGATAATCGTAGTGCGGCACCGCATTGAATTTTGCGAATGCGGTTCGTCCGAGCAGGGCGTGGTAGCCACTGCGCAACGGGACTATGTCGAGGATTAACTCTTCGCTTCGGAAGTTATCCGGGGATCCGAAGACCACGTCAAGTGTTACTGAGCCTGTACAGTTGGCCTCTACACCTGGTATGACGCCTTTAAAGGTCGTTCTTGTGGGTTTGATCCTTGAGGGATCTATGCCCATTTTCCGCACCGTATCCTGATAAAGCAGGTTCAGGCTACTGCCGCCGTCCATTAGGACTCTTGTGAGGTGAAATCCGTCGATGATTGGGTCAAGAACCAATGCGGCGAAGCCGCCATGACGGATGCTAGTGGGATGGTCCCTTCGATAAAAATGATCGGGCAGGAGACCATGGGTTGAACTTTGGGGCGACTAGCTCTATCGCGTATACGTCCCGTAGCGCACGCTTCCTCTCCCGCTTGGGAATGTGGGTTGCGTATATCATGTTCACTGTCCGCACTTGTGGGGGAAAGCCCTTTTGTCCTTTGTTGTTCGGCGGCTTGGGCTACTCGTCGTCGCTGTGCAGCCCCTTGTCTCTGTTTTCGGCTCTTAACATGCCTGCCTGCTTGAACACCCAACAATCCCTGTTAGTGTGATTGGCTGGCTGTTCGGGGGTGCCATGTATCTGGCACAAGCGATCGAGTATTCGGTCCAAACTGGACGGGCCCTGAGTATTCTTTTTGAATGGCTTTTTTCGCTGACCGGATTTATAGCCTTTGAATCCGGCGTTTTTGCTTATTCCGATGTGTCCTGCCACTTTTGTCCTTGGTATCCGAATTACCAGGGTTCTTCGATAAGTTGTTACTGCGAGCTAGCCAGCTGTCTTCTCCCGCGCAAAAGCGGGTCATGAGTGTCGTGAGGGCTGCCATGGATTTCGGCTTTTCCTGTCCCAGGTGCCTGGCAAGCCACTCATCGCGGATGTTATGCTTGAAGGCTGCTAGGGCCTCTGCGTCCGGACAGTCGACTATCTGGTTTTTCTTTGTTAGGAACCGTGTCCAGAATTGTCTGGCTGATTCTTCTGGCTGCTGAATTATGTGGCTTAAGTCATCGGCATCCGGTGGTCGCACATAAGTGCCCTGGAAGTTGTCGAGGAATGCGGCTTCCAGGTCCTCCCAAGAACCGATTGAGTCTGCTGGCAAGCTGTTAAGCCAATGCCGGGCCGGTCCTTTAAGTTTGAGCGGGAGGTACTTAATGGCGTGTAGATCATCGCCGCGTGCCATGTGGATGTGAAGGAGATAATCCTCGATCCATACCGCCGGGTCTGTTGTGCCATCGTATGACTCGATGTTTACGGGTTTGAAACCCTCTGGGATTCTATGATCCATTACTTCGTTCGTGAAGCATAGCGGGTGTGCGGCGCCTCTGTACTGGGCTGTATCACGACGTAGCTCGGAAGAGCTATGTCTGTTGTGTTCGGCCCGGCCGGATTTGATGTATCCGGAGTGAAGACCATTGTCACATGCCGTAGGGCGCCTGCGCGATCCGTAGATCGATCTTCTTTGTCTTGCCATATCTTCCAGTATGTCTCGCAGGTCGGGCGCGTTTTCCCATGCCTTAGTTGTGCGTCGTCGGGGCGTGGCTTGGGTGGAGGGCCGAGATGCCTCTCTGTCACGGTCACGGGGTGGCCGGTCTGCCATGTCATGCGCTGGTGATGTAGGTGCTTCCTCCTCTGATTGGGGTAGCGGTCTGCGCTTCGGGTAACTTTTGGAGGGGCGTTCGAGTTCATACTCTTCGGCCGCAAGGACTTCAGTCCATCTGTCAGCTAGCAAATCTTGGGCAGCTCTAAGTTGTTGCTACTTTTTCTTGAGGCTGCTTGCCGTGGCTAAAAGCCTGCGTTTAAAACGCTCTTGTTCGGCAGGGTCTGATGGTATGACGAATTCGTCGTCATCGAGGCTTGCCTCGTCTTCGGAGGGAGGCATATAGTCGTCCTCGACCTCTTGGTCTGCCGCTCTCTCATGAGGGCTGGTTTCTCCATCTTCCTGTGCCGAATCTTGCTGAGGTGGGTGTTCTTTGGCGCTATCCGGGGTAGTATTATCTCCCGTGCCGGAATCACCGTTTTTGCTTTGGCGGGATTTAGAGCGGCGCCGCTGACGCCGGCGCTTTGGCTGTTTCTTGGGGGCATCATCCCCTACGGTTCCCTCGCCATCTCCATCTTTTGGAGTATCCACCATATATATGTCATATGACGAGGTGGCCTTCCAGCGCCCTACAGGTGCTGGTTCTTGTTCGTCTCCTGCATCGTCGTCCATGCCGTCGATGTCTTCGGAGCCGAAGTCAAGTATGTCGGTTAAATCGTCGATAGTGGCTACAAAGTGGGTGGTGGGTGGGTTTTGAATTTCCTCACCGTCCGTATCCCACACTTGCTGACCGTAGTTTGGCCAGGGCTCTCCTGATAAAGAGAGAGACTTAAGAGATTTCAGGATGTCGCCAAAAGGCGAATGCTGAAAGATGTCCACGGCGGTGAACTCCATTACCGGTGCCCAATCGGATTTGATTGGCAGGGGCGCGGGGGGCTTGGAGTTCGGAGAGGAATCCGGCTCCTCGGAGTCACTGGCCATGCGGAGTGCGGGGCTGGAGTTCGGCTCGATCGCCTCTGAGATCGCAGCCCCTGAGGCAGCGTCCAACCGCTGATCCTCGATCGGCACAGTAGGTTCCGAATCAATGGTCAAAACCGATGCGTGTGCGGCCTCCAAGGCGTTGTTCGGCGGCAGAGCTATATCATGCCCATCGAGACAGTCCGGCTCGCTTGGCTGTGGCTCGAATCCGTCGAAGATCAAGTCCCCGCGGATGTCAGCCGTGTAGTTTAGGCTTCCAAACCTGACCTGATGGCCAGGGGCGTAGCTTTCGATCTGCTCAAGGAGGCCAAGCGAATTGGCCCGCAGTGCGAAGCCGCCGAAGACGAAGATCTGTCCGGGGAGAAAAGTCTCCCCCTGGACCGCATTGTTGTTGAAGATCGAAGGAGCCATCGGGCCTAAAGGCGATGACACAGAGGAACTCTCAATGAAAGCACCAATGTCGGTGTAAAAACCAGCGGATCTCGGGTAGGGGGTTCCGAACTGTGCGTCTAGGCCGGATGGTAACAGGAGACTGGGGACACTTTGTTTTACCCAGGTTCGGGCCCTCTCGATGGAGGTAAAACCCTACTCCTGCTTGATTAATATTGATAATATGGGTAGTACAAGAGTAGATCTACCGTGAGATCAAGGAGGCTAAACCCTAGAAGCTAGCCTATGGTATGATTGTGTATGGAGTTGATCCTTCTACGGACTACAACCCTCCGGTTTATATAGACACCGGATAGGGTTAGGGTTACACAGAGTCGGTTACGATGATAGGAGATCTTGAATATCGCATCGCCAAGCTTGCCTTCCACGCCAAGGAAAGTCCCATCCGGACACGGGACGAAGTCTTCAATCTTGTATCTTCATAGTCCAGGAGTCCGGCTGAAGGTATAGTTCGGCTATCCGAACACCCCCTAATCCAGGACTCCCTCAGCCTTCAATGTCAAGCCGAAGGTGGTGGGCGGCCGCCAGGCGGAGTGCGGAGGCGCCATGGTGGGCAAGATGCCCAACGTAACATGGCTCAAGGGCTCCTTTGTGGAAACCATAAAGGGGTGGCAATCGGGGTGGTTCTACATCACCGAGCCGTGCGACCCTTTATGGGCAGCGGCCCCCGAGTTCCGATCTGGCATCCCCACGTGTCTCACCTCCTGGAAAGAGAAGGACCTGTCCTGGGGTAGTTCGGAAGAGCTGACCGGACTCCAAACATGTATTCAAAACATGGTGAACAAGAAGCTCAAGCTTGTCAACATAGTCCAAGTTATGCTCATCCGCCGGATCCTCCCGTGCCAACAACAGGAGTTCAACTTGTGGGAGTTTGACCCGGCGCAGCACTAAACTCTGAACAGGCTCTTCGACACGACTCATGAAGATGCCTGGAGGGTGCTGTTCAAAAGTGCCGAGGTCCCCCCTCCTATTACTGAGGATCGCGGATTCAGCACGGAGCACCAAGCCAGTGCGGTAAGCTGCTTTACCTTTCACAGGATACTTATTTTTTTTATAGATTGACTCTATGCGGGATCTAAACTCCCCTACCTTTGATAGGACTGGCAGAAGATGGCCGGACAGATCGACTGTCTGGCTCCTTTGCCCGAAGGCCCCGCAGACGCTCTTCTGGTGAAGATGTTGACTCCGGCCCCTTATATGGTGCCGGAGAAGACCAAGAAGGCCAAGGGAACCCAAAACAGTTCCCGACGCCAGGCGTCGTCAGACTCACCGTCCGATGACTCTGCGGCGCACTCTTCCCCCGAAGACGAGGAAGAAGAAGAAGATGCTCCCCCACCGACTGGGGGAGACAGGAAAAGGAAGGCCGCCCCAACTGGGGGGCGAAGGGTCCAAGAAGGGAAGGACTCTCCTTCCGGACAGCTCCACCGCCGCCGACGAAGGCGAAGACGAGTGGTTGCCCAGGGCCAAGCCCCTGGGGAGATCGTAAGTATTTGGATACCAGAGTAACCCATAGGATTCCATTGTCGCACTGCTTTCCCTAACGCCGAACACAATTATGCAGGCCGCCACGAGCCAGTATCGATGTATCGTCGGACAGCTCCTTGGGCTTGTCGGACATGGATAGCGATCCAGTCCCGACCGCCACCTCCCCTCATCCTGCCGACGACGCCGAGGTGTTGTCTCAAGAGGCACCGGATCGAGGGGAGACAGTCCCAGAGGCGCCTCAAGGCGACCTTCCAGACTCCGGGAGCCGAGGGGACGGGGCCCCTGAGAGCTCCGAGTTCGGCCCTCAGCCGAACACCGCGCCAGAACCTCCAGCGGTTCCAGGCTCGGGCCGGCGGCCTCCTTCTAGGAGGGGCAAGACGCCTGTGCCGGTGACCTCTATCTATCCAGAGGCGCCGGACAATCTGCTGCAAGCGCTTCGCAGTGCTTCCATCGACGAGGAGCATCGCACTATCATGAGTGCGGTGATCCAGAAGGTTCAGTCCGCCAAGAGCGGATTGACTGAAGCCTGTGCCAGCCTTCTAACAGGCTTCGAGGTAAGTGTTTTAAAATGTAGTAGAAATATTACCGCATAGACAGTAGCCCCTGATGCTTTGTTCGGTGTTCACAAAGAAAAGCCAAACAGAGGATCAAATAATATCGCAGGAGTCTAATATAAGTGTGTCGATATGCATATGCAGGCTTCGCTGCTGGCGTTCGACGCACTGACTGCGGAGGTCGCCGTACTGAAGCAGGACCTCGAGGGGTCCAGGAAAGAGCTCGGCCTTGCCAAGAGGCAGCTCGAGGAGAACAAGGGTAAGTAATACCCTATCTATAGATATGTATATATAAAAGAGGACGCGATTGCAAAATGACAGGATCATCGTATGTTTGCCAGGGGCCACGACCGAGGTGGCGACCCTGAAGCAAGCGCTAACCAGGGCCGAAGATAAAGCGGCCAAGGAGTGCACCGAGCGAGAGAAGCACGAGGCTTGGGTGGGCGAGGTGCAGCAAGAGCTCCAGGCTCTCGTGGCGAAGCACGAGGCGCTGGAGCTTGACTCAAAGACGCAGGAGTCTAAGCTTGCCGCGGCCCTCGAAAGTGTAAAAAGTGCCAAGGCCGAAGCCCAAAAGGCCCTCCAAGAGATCGACGCGATGAAGAAGATAGCGGCGGGTAAGGCTTTCTATATGCAAAGCAAGCATGTAAAAGTAAATTACCAATTACTTACCCGGATCCGAAGCTCTTCAGGAGCATTCGCAGATTTGCCCCGCAGTGTGTCCGATGCCGCACAATTTTACCAGGCCGAGGACGGAAGCTCGACGGAGAAGCTGTTCTGGTCTCAGTATGCTGAGGCTGGACATCCGGTGCCAATGAGCGACCAGCTGAAGCAGATGGTCGAGCTACATAAGGCGGCCGATCAGGCCATGAAGAGCTTTATAGTCCGGCTGTGCCCTGGCGACGCCCTTCCGAACAGCTTCTTCGGCCTGGTGAGGCGGCTTGTAGATGCCTGCCCACGGCTGGAGGTCGTCAAGCGATCTGTCTGCATTGAAGGTGCACGCCGGGCTTTCGCCCGTGTGAAATTGCAGTGGGTCAAGCTAGATGCCGTGAAGCTGATCAAGGAGGTGCCGCCGGAGGGCAAGGAGCACCGCCACCCCGAGATGTACTACGAGGGTGTTCTGCCGGGTGCCCGTCTTATCGCGGATGAGTGTTCAAAAGATGTAATATTTGAATGAGACTTGCTCATTTTATCCTGTATTTATGAAAACTTGTTTCATATGCGCTATGCAACGCTTGTTTGAATTTAAAATATTACCTTCTATTTGGCTGTTTATCCAATCTAAGAGATGGCTAGTCCTCGGCTTCTGCCCCCATGCCACGAGTGCTGGGGTGTTTGGGATAAACCTGAGCACTCTTGTTCCCATGTTTGGGTCCTTCGAGGGAGGTGCTCAGCAAAACGAACAAGGCAACCGGACTAATAATGCTTTATCACTCTCACTTAGCCATAGAATTCTATAATTTTAAATATCGGCGAAGCCCCTGGTATTTGGAAGGCCGAATTCGGGGCGCGATACACGGCTTTAAGCCGGACAGGGCCGGCCCCTTGCTCTAAGCGGCATAAGTCTTTAGGGACTTGAAAACCTTGCCGAATAGCGACCAGTCTCTCGCCTTATCATGACAGTCAGTTTTATCTTTCTCTACTGAGGTGCTGAGCCCAGCAGAACCGGGGCACAATTGCAGTAGTTCTTCTAGCGCTACCTTAGCCGATAGAGCGGAACGTAAGGTACCAAAACATAGGAGCCGGGCAAACCCAACATTTGACCAAAGACATGATTCGGAGCTGATGCATATAATGTTATAAGTTCGGGGTGCCGCACTTGTGAAAGTGTTCGAACTTTTCACACCGCATTGTGGGGTACGTAAGCCCCTGGTGTATTGGCCGTACCATAGTGTACGGTTGCAAGGCATCATTAATGTACACATAGATATATATTATATATAACAAGAATGCAATAATAGTCGTAATGTCATGCATTGTTTATTAAAAAAAATTGCGTTAAAGCAGAGTGATACAGATAGTGCGATACGCAAAGAGTAGGACTATGTCCCTTCCAAGGGAAAGCTGAGGAATGATATTAAATTGAATATTTCACTCGTTACTGTAATCAACCTGGGAATTCTGTGGTATAATGTAGCTGTATGCCTCCTTGGTTGCTGCATCATGTGTTCAGCAATAGTGCTGCCGGACTGTGTTTCCAGATATTAAGGTCCTGAAAGGAAAACAAAAATAACCAAACGGGAAGCCCCTAGTGCGGTTTAGGCCGCGTCTTGGGGCGTGCCGCAGTTGTGCCCCCCTCCCCACCTGTGCCCATGGTATTTTTAATGCGTAATTATGTACGCGCGGCACGAGTTTCGCCGCTGGGCTGGGATTGGGGTGGCTGCCGTATTTCTACGCGAGCTCAGATCACGCCAGGCGGTCTATTTGCCGATTGCCCCGAGCGCGCTTGAAGGTGTCCGGGCTGTGAAGCGCCGGACTAGTTGATTGCCTTGAGAGGCTGCTTTGCGTTTCTGCTGCGAGGGCTACGGTGTGCTCCTCTGTTCGGAGAGAGCGCTCTGTGTTTCCATTGACTGTAATAACTCCGCGAGGTCCTGGCATCTTGAGCTTGAGGTATGCATAATGCGGTACCGCATTGAATGTAGCAAATGCGGTTCGCCCGAGCAGCGCGTGATAACCACTGCGGAACGGGACTATATCGAAGATTAACTGTTCACTTCAGAAGTTATCCGGGGATCCGAAGACCACTTCCAGTGTAATTGAGCCTGTGCAATGGGCCTCTACACCTGGAATGACGCCCTTAAAGGTCGGTTTTGTGGGTTTGATCCTTGAGGGGTCTATACCCATTTTGCGCAATGTGTCCTGATAAAGCAGGTTCAGGCTGCTGCCGCCATCCATAAGGACTCGAGTGAGGTGAAATTCGTCAATGATTGGGTCTAGGACCAGTGCGGCGAATCTGCCATGACGGATACTAGTGGGGTGGTCCCTGCGATCGAAGGTGATCGGACAGGAGGACCAAGGGTTGAACTTTGGGGCGACTGGCTCCAACGCATATACGTCCCTGAGCGCACGCTTCCGCTCCCTCTTGGGGATGTGGGTTGCGTATATCATGTTCACTATCCACACTTGCGGGGGAAACCTCTTTTGTCCTCCAGAGTGCGGCTACCGGGGCTCCTCCTCGTCATCGCTATGTGGCCCCTTGTCCTTGTTTTCGGCAATTAACTTGACGGCCTGCTTGAACACCCAACAATCCCTGTTGGTGTGATTGGCTAGCTTGTCTGGGGTGCCGTGTATTTGACACGAGCGATCGAGTATACGGTCCAAGATGGACGGACCCGGCGTACTTTGTTTGAATGGCTTTTTCCGCTGGCCGGGTTTAGAGCCTTTGAATCCGGCATTGACTGTTGTATCCTCAGTATTTTTGCTGTTAATGCGGTGCTTATGTTTGTTGCGACGTGACCTGCTATTGCCATTCTTGGTATCTGAGGTACCATGGTTCTTTGATATGTTATTACTGCGAGCCAACCAGCTGTCTTCTCCCGCACAAAAGCGGGTCATGAGCCTCGTGAGAGCTGCCATAGATTTCGGCTTTTCCTGACCAAGGTGCCGGGCTAGCCACTTGTCTCGGATGTTGTGTTTGAAAGCTGCTAAGGCCTCCGCATCCGGACAGTCGACGATTTGATTTTTCTTTGTAAGGAACCGAGTCCAGAATTGCCTGGCCGACTCTTCTGGCTGCTGAATTATGTGGCTCAAGTCATCGGCGTCTGGTGGTCGCACATAAGTGCCCTGAAAGTTGTTGAGGAATGCGGCTTCCAGATCTTCCCAACAGCTAATGGAGTCCGCTCGCAAGCTCTTAAGCCAATGCCGCGCTGGTCCTTTGAGCTTTAGTGGGAGGTATTTGATGGCGTGTAAGTCATCACCGCGGGCCATGTGGATGTGGAGGATGAAATCCTCAATCCATACTGTGGGATCTGTTGTGCCGTCGTGTGATTCAATATTTACAGGTTTGAAACCTTCTAGGAATTGATGTTCCATTAATTCGTCTGTGAAGCATAAGGGGTGTGCGGCGCCTCTGTATTGGGCTATATCGTGACGCAGCTCGAATGGGTCTTGCCCGCTGTGTTCGGCCTGGCCGGATTTGCTTTTACTGTATCCGGCATGACGTTTATCGTCTCGCAGAGTGGTGTGCCATCGTGATCCGTAGATCGATCTTGCATGCTTTGCTTTGTCCTCCAATATGTCTCGCAGGTCTGGCGTATCTCCCCATGCCTTTTTATTTGAATGGCGTCGGGGTGGAGGCTGAGCTTTTGGCTGGAATGCCTCTCTATCGCGGCCACGAGGTGGTCGATCAGCCGTATCATACGCTTCTTCCTCCAGTCGGGGTAGTAACCTGCACTTTGGGTAATTCTTGGAGGGGCGCTCGAGTTTATATTCCTCGGCCGCGAGGACTTCAGTCCATCTGTCAGCTAGCAGACCTTGGTCAGCTTGAAGCTGCTGCCGCTTTTTCTTCAGGCTATTTGCCGTGGCCGTAAGCCGGCGCTTGAAGCGCTCTTGTTCGACGGGATCCTCTGGTACGGTGAATTCACCGTCGCTGAGGCTTGCCTCGTCTTCGGAGGGGGGCATGTAATTGTCATCCTCCTCCTCTCCGTCTGCCGCTCTCTCAGGAGAGCTGGCTCCTCCATCCTCCTGCTCTAAATCATGCTGGAGGGGATTGTTGTTGTCTTCGGCACTATCCGGTGTGTTATTATCTCCTGTGCCGGTATCACCACTTTTGCTTTGGCGGGACTTAGAGCGGCGCCGCTGACGTCGGCGCTTGGGTTGTTTCTTGGAGGGGTCATCCTCCGCTATCTCGTCGCCATTGCCTTCTTTGGGTGTATCCACCATGTATATGTCATATGACAAGGTGGCTTTCCAGTGCCCTATAGGCGCTGGTTCATGTTCGTCTCCTACATCGTCGTCCATACCGTCGATGTCTTCGGAGTCGAAGTCGAGCATGTCGGTTAAATCATTGACAGTGGCTAAGAAGTGGGTGGTGGGTGGGCGTCGAATTTCTTCGTCGTCCGCATCCCAATCCTATTGGCCATAATCCGGCCAGGGCTCTCCTGACAAAGAGAGAGACCTTAGTGAATTCAGAATGTCGCCGAAGGGCGAGTGCTGAAAGATATCCGCGGCGGTGAATTCTATGATCGGCGCCCAATCGGATTCGATTGGCAGGGGCGCGGGCGGTTCGGAGTCAGAAAAAGAGTCCAGCACCTTGGAGTCACGAGCTGCGCAGAGGATTAGGCTGGTGTTCGGCTCGATCGCCATTGAGACTGCAGCCCCTGAGGCGGTGTCTAACCACCCGTCCTCGATTGGCGTAGTTGGCTCCGAGCTAGGGGTCGGAGCTGATGCGGGCGCGGCCTCTGGGGTACTGTTCGGTGGCAGAGCTAGGTCATACCCATCGTGACAGTCCGGCGCGCCCGGCTGTGGCTCGAATCCGTCAAAGATCAAGTCTCCGCGGATGTCGGCCATATAGTTCAAACTTCCAAATCTGACCTGACGGCCAGGGGCATAGCTTTCAATCTGCTCCAGATGGCCAAGCGAATTAGCCCGCAGTGCAAAGCCACCGAATACGAAGATCTGTCTGGGGAGAAAAGTCTCACCCTGGACCGCATCGCTATCGATGATAGTAGGAGCCATCAAGCCTAACGGCGACGACACAGAGGAACTCTCAATGAAAGCACCAATGTCGGTGTCAAAACCGGCGGATCTCGGGTAGGGGATCCCGAACTGTGCGTCTAGGCCGGATGGTAACAGGAGGCAGGGGACACGATGTTTTACCCAGGTTCGGGCCCTCTTGATGGAGGTAAAACCCTACGTCCTACTTGATTAATATTGATGATATGGGTAGTACAAGAGTAGATCTACCACGAGATCAGAGAGGCTAAACCCTAGAAGCTAGCCTATGGTATGATTGTATGTTATGGTTGTTATCCCACGGACTAAAACCCTTCGGTTTATATAGACACCGGAGAGGGTTAGGGTTACATAAAGTCGGTTACAAAGGAGGAGATATCCATATCCGTATTGCCTAGCTTGCCTTCCACGCCTCTTCATAATCTAACAGTCCGGCCAATGGAGATAGTCCGGCTGTCCGGAGACCCCCTAATCCAGGACTCCCTCACTCCCCCTTGCTCCTTTATATATAGGGGCAGGGGGCACCTCTAGACACACAAGTTGATCACAAGGATCTCTCCCAGCCGTGTGCGGTGCCCCCCTCCACCATAATCCACCTCGGTCATACTGTAGCGGTGCTTAGGCGAAACCCTGTCACGGTAGCTTCATCAACATCGTCACCAAGCCATCGTGCTGACGAAACTCTTCCCTGAGCTCTACTAGATCATGAGTTCACGGGACGTCACTGAGCTGAATTGTGCTGAACATGGAGGTGTCGTACGTTCGGTACGGAGGATCGTTCGATCGTGAAGACGTACGACTACATCAACCGCCTTGTCATAATGCTTCTGCTTAACGGTCTACGAGGGTACGTGGATGACACTTTCCCCTCTCGTTGCTATGCATCACCATGATCCTGCGTGTGCGTAGGATTTTTTTTGAAATTACTACGTTCCCCAACAGTGGCATCCGAGCCTGGTTTTATTCGTAGATGTTATATGCACGAGTAGAACACAAGTGAGTTGTGGATGATACAAGTCATACTGCTTACTAGCATGTCATACTTTGGTTCGGCGGTATTGTTGGATGAAGTGGCCCGGACCGACATTACGCGTACGCTTACACGAGACTGGTTCTACCGACCTGCTTTGCACATAGGTGGCTGGCGGGTGTCAGTTTCTCCAACTTTAGTTGAACTGAGTGTGGCTATGACCGGTCCTTGAGAAGGTTAAAACATCACTAACTTGACGAACTATCGTTTTGGTTTTGATGCGTAGGTAAGAACGGTTCTTGCTCAGCCCGTAGCAGCCACGTAAAACTTGCAACAACAAAGTAGAGGACGTCTAACTTGTTTTTGCAGGGCATGTTGTGATGTGATATGATATGGTCAAGACATGATGCTATATTTATTGTATGAGATGATCATGTTTTGTAACGGAGTTATCGGCAAGTGGTAGGAGCCATATGGTTGTCGCTTTAGTGTATGCAATGCAATCGCCCTGTAATTGCTTTACATTATCAATAACGGCAGCAATAGTCGTAGAAGCAATAGTTGGCGAGACGACAACGATGCTACGATGGAGATCAAGGTGTCGCGCCGGTGACGATGGTGATCATGACGGTGCTTCGGAGATGGAGATCACAAGCACAAGATGATGATGGCCATATCATATCAGTTATATTGATTGCATGTGATGTTCATCCTTTATGCATCTTATTTTGCTTTGATTGACGGTAGCATTATAAGATGATCTCTCACTAAATTTCAAGATAAAAGTGTTCTCCCTGAGTATGCACCGTTGCCAAAGTTCGTCGTGCCGAGACACCACGTGATGATTGGGTGTGATAAGCTCTACGTCCATCTACAAATGGTGCAAGCCAGTTTTGCACATGCAGAATACTTGGGTTAAACCTGACGAGCCTAGCATATGCAGATATGGCCTCGAAACACTGAGACCGAAAGGTCGAGCGTGAATCATATAGTAGATATGATCAACATAATGATGTTCACCATTGAAAACTACTATTTCACGTGATGATCAGTTATGGTTTAGTTGATATGGATAACATGATCACTTAGATGATTAGAGGGATGTCTATCTAAGTGGGAGTTCTTAAGTAATATGATTAATTGAACTTAAATTTATCATGAACTTAGTACCTGATAGTATTTTGCTTATCTATGTTGTTGTAGATAGATGGCCCGTGATGTTGTTCCGTTGAATTTTAGTGCGTTCCTTGAGAAAGCAAAGTTGAAAGATGATGGTAGCGATTACACGGACTGGGTCCGTAACTTGAGGATCATCCTCATTGCTGCACAGAAGAATTACGTCCTGGAAGCACCGCTGGGTGCCAGACCTGCTGCAGATGCTGCTGATGACGTTAAGAACGTCTGGCACAGTAAAGCTGATGACTACTCGATAGTTCAGTGTGCCATGCTTTACGGCTTAGAACCGGGACTTCAACGACGTTTTGAACATCATGCAGCATATGAGATGTTCCAGGAGTTGAAGTTAATATTTCAAGCAAATGCCTGGATTGAGAGATATGAAGTCTCCAATAAGTTCTATAGTTGCAACATGGAGGAGAATAGTTCTGTCAGTGAGCATATACTCAAAATGTCTGGGTATCATAATCACTTGACTCAACTGGGAGTTAATCTTCCTGTTGATAGTGTCATTGACAGAGTTCTTTAATCACTGCCACCAAGCTACAAAAGCTTCGTGATGAACTATAATATGCAAGGGATGAATAAGACAATTCCCGAGCTCTTCGCGATGCTAAAGGCTGCGGAGGTAGAAATCAAAAAGGAGCATCAAGTGTTGATGGTTAACAAAACCACCAGTTTCAAGAAAAAGGGTAAAGGGAAGAAGAAGGGGAACTTCAATAAGAACGGCAAACAAGTTGCTGCTGAAGAGAAGAAACCCAAATCTGGACCTAAGCCTGAGACTGGGTGCTTTTACTACAAACAGACTGGTCACTGGAAGCGGAACTGCCCCAAGTATTTGGCGGATAAGAAGGATGGCAAGGTGAACAAAGGTATATGTGATATACATGTTATTGATGTGTACCTTACCAGAGCTCACAGTAGCACCTGGGTATTTGATACTGGTTCTGTTGCTAATATTTGCAACTCGAAACAGGGACTACGGATTAAGCGAAGACTGGCTAAGGACGAGGTGACGATGCGCGTGGGAAATGGTTCCAAAGTCGATGTGATCGTCGTCGGCACGCTACCTCTACATCTACCTTCGGGATTAGTTTTAGACCTAAATAATTGTTATTTGGTGCCAGCGTTAAGCATGAACATTATATCTGGATCTTGTTTGATGCGAGATGGTTATTCATTTAAATCAGAGAATAATGGTTGTTCTATTTATATGAGTAATATCTTTTATGGTCATGCACCCTTGAGGAGTGGTCTATTTTTGTTGAATCTCGATAGTAGTAATACACATATTCATAATGTTGAAGCCAAAAGATGCAGAGTTAATAATGATAGTGCAAAATATTTGTGGCACTGCCGTTTGGGTCATATTGGTATAAAGTGCATGAAGAAACTCCATACTGATGGACTTTTGGAATCACTTGATTATGAATCACTTAGTACTTGCGAACCATGCCTTATGGGCAAGATGACTAAAACGTCGTTCTCCGGAACAATGGAGCGAGCAACAGACTTGTTGGAAATCGTACATACTAATGTATGTGGTCCGATGAATATTGAAGCTCGCGGCGGGTGTCGTTATTTTCTCACCTTCACATATGATTTGAGCAGATATGGGTATATCTACTTAATGAAACATAAGTCTGAAACATTTGAAAAGTTCAAAGAATTTTAGAGTGAAGTGGAAAATCATCTTAACAAGAAAATAAAGTTTCTACGATCTGATCGTGGAGGAGAATATTTGAGTTATGAGTTTGGTCTACATTTCAAACAATGTGGAATAGTTTCGCAACTCACGCCACCCGGAACACCACAGCGTAATGGTGTGTCCGAATGTCGTAATCGTACTTTACTAGATATGGTGCGATCTATGGTGTCTCTTACTGATTTACCGCTATCATTTTGGGGTTATGCTTTAGAGACGGTTGCATTCACGTTAAATAGGGCACCATCAAAATCCGTTGAGACGACGCCTTATGAACTATGGCTTGGCAAGAAACCAAAGTTGTCATTTCGGAAAGTTTGGGGATGTGATGCTTATGTGAAAATGCTTCAACCTGATAAGCTCGAACCCAAATCAGAGAAATGTGTCTTCATAGGATACCAAAAGGAAACTGTTGGGTACACCTTCTATCACAGATCCTCTGAAGGCAAGACATTCGTTGCTAAGAATGGATCCTTTCTAGAGAAGGAGTTTCTCTCAAAAGAAGTGAGTGGGAGGAAAGTAGAACTTGATGAGGTAACTGTACCTGCTCCCTTATTAGAGAGTAGTTCGTCACAAAAATCGGTTCCTGTGACACCTACACCAATTAGTGAGGAAGTTAATGATGATGATCATGAAACTTCAGATCAAGTTACTACCGAACCACGTAGGTCAACCAGAGCAAGATCCGCACCAGAGTGGTATGGTAATCCTGTTCTGTAGGTCATGTTACTTGACCATGATGAACCTACGAACTATGAGGAAGCGATGATGAGCCCAGATTCCGCAAAATGGGTTGAGGCCATGAAATCTGAGATGGGATCCATGTATGAGAACAAAGTGTGGACTTTGGTTGACTTGCCCGATGATTGGCAAGCCATTGAGAATAAATGGATCTTCAAGAAGAAGACTGACGCTGACGGTAATGTTACTGTCTATAAAGCTTGACTTGTTGCGAAAGGTTTTCGACAAGTTCAAGGAGTTGACTACGATGAGACCTTCTCACCTGTAGCGATGCTTAAGTCCGTCCGAATCATGTTAGCAATTGCCGCATTTTATGATTATGAAATTTGGCAAATGGATGTAAAGACTGCATTCCTGAATGGATTTCTGGAAGAAGAGTTGTATATGATGCAACCTGAAGGTTTTATCGATCCAAAGGGTACTAATAAAGTGTGCAAGCTCCAGCGATCCATTTATGGATTGGTGCAAGCCTCTCGGAGTTGGAATAAACATTTTGATAGTGTGGTCAAATCATGTGGTTTTATACAGACTTTTGGAGAAGCCTGTATTTACAAGAAAGTGAGTGGGAGCTCTGTAGCATTTCTAATATTGTATGTGGATGACATATTGTTGATTGGAAATGATATAGAATTTCTAGATAGCATAAAAGGATACTTGAATAAGAGTTTTTCAATGAAAGACCTCGGTGAAGCTGCTTATATATTGGGCATCAATATCTATAGAGATAGATCAAGACGCTTAATTGGACTTTCACAAAGCACATACCTTGATAAAGTTTTGAAGAAGTTCAAAATGGATCAAGCTAAGAAAGGGTTCTTGCCTGTGTT
This sequence comes from Triticum urartu, assembly GCF_056163025.1. NCBI lineage: Eukaryota > Viridiplantae > Streptophyta > Magnoliopsida > Poales > Poaceae > Triticum > Triticum urartu. Next base: position 30,302,979 of record NC_141877.1, read on the forward strand.
ACAAGGTGTGAAGTTGAGTAAGACCCAATGCCCGACCACTGCAGAAGATAGAGAGAAAATGAAAAGTGTTCTCTACGCTTCAGCCATAGGCTCTACCATGCATGCAATGTTGTGTACTAGACCTGATGTGTGCCTTGCTATTAGCCTAGCAGGGAGGTACCAAAGTGATCCAGGAATGGATCATTGGACAGTGGTCAAGAACATCCTGAAGTACCTGAAAAGGACCAAGGATATGTTTCTCGTTTATGGAGGTGACAAAGAGCTCATCGTAAATTGTTACGTTGATGCAAGCTTTGACACTGATCCAGACAATTCTAAATCGCAAACCGGATACGTGTTTATATTGAACGGTGGAGCTGTCAGTTGGAGCAGTTTTAAACAGAGCGTCGTGGCGGGATCTACATGTGAAGCGGAGTACATTGCTGCTTTGGAAGCAGCAAATGAAGGAGTCTGGATGAAGGAGTTCATATCCGATCTAGGTGTCATACCTAGTGCATCGGGTCCAATGAAAATCTTTTGTGACAATACTGGTGCAATTGCCTTGGCAAAGGAATCCAGATTTCACAAGAGAACCAAGCACATCAAGAGACGCTTCAACTCCATCCGGGAACAAGTCCAGGTGGGAGACATAGAGATTTGCAAGATACATACGGATCTGAATGTTGTAGGCCCGTTGACTAAACCTCTTCCACGAGCAAAACATGATCAGCACCAAGGCTCCATGGGTGTTAAAATCATTACCGTGTAATCTAGATTATTGACTCTAGTGCAAGTGGAAGACTGAAGGAAATATGCCCTAGAGGCAATAATAAAGTTATTATTTATTTCCTTATTTCATGATAAATGTTTATCATTCATGCTAGAATTGTATTAACCGGAAACATAATACATGTGTGAATACATAGACAAACATAGTGTCACTAGTATGCCTCTACTTGACTAGCTCATTGATTAAAGATGGTTAAGTTTCCTAACCATAGACATGAGTTGTTATTTGATCAATGGGATCGCATCATTAGGAGAATGATGTGATTGACTTGACCCATTCCATTAGCATAGCACTTGATCATTTTTGTTTACTGCTATTGCTTTCTTCATGACTTATACATGTCCTTATGACTATGAGATTATGCAACTCACAGATACCGGAGGAACACTTTGTGTGCTACCAAACGTCACAACATAACTGGGTGATTATAAAGGTGATCTACAGGTGTCTCCAATGGTACTTGTTGAGTTGGCATAGATCAAGATTAGGATTTGTCACTCCGATTGTCGGAGAGGTATCTCTGGGCACTCTCGGTAATGCACATCACTATAAGCTTGCAAGCAATGCAACTAATGAGTTAGTTGCGGGATAGTGCATTATGAAACGAGTAAAGAGACTTGCCGGTAATGAGATTGAACTAGGTATTGGGATACCGACGATCGAATCTCGGGCAAGTAACATACCGATGACAAAGAGAACAACGTATAGTGTTATGCGGTTTGACCGATAAAGATCTTTGTAGAATATGTAGGAACCAATATGAGCATCCACGTTCCGCTATTGGTTATTGACCGAAGACATGTCTCGGTCATGTCTACATAGTTCTCGAACCCGTAGGGTCCGCACGCTTAAAGTTCTGTGACGATCAGTTTTATGAGTTTATATGTTTTGATGTACCAAAGGGAGTTCGGAGTCCTGGATATGATCACGGACATGACGAGGAGTCTTGAAACGGTCGAGACATGAAGATTGATATATTGGAAGCCTACATTTGGACATCGGAAGAGTTTCGGGTAAAATCGGGATTTTACCGGATTACCGGGGGGTTACCGGAACCCCCCGGGGGCTAATGGGCCTTGTTGGGCCATAAGGGAAAGAGAGAGGGGCCGGCCTAGGGCAGGCAGCGCGCCCCCCACCCCTATGGTCCGAATTGGACTAGGAGAGGGGGGAGGGCGGCGCCCCCCTTTCCTTCTCTTTCTCTCCCTTCCTTTCCCCCTCCTAGTAGGAGTAGGAAAGAGGGGAATCCTAGTCCTACTAGGAGGAGGATTCCTCCTCCTGGCGCACCAACAAGGGCCGGCCGGCCTCCCCCTTGCTCCTTTATATACAAGGGCAGGGGGGCACCTCTAGACACACAAGTTGATCACAAAGATCTCTCCCAGTCGTGTGCGGTGCCCCCCTCCACCATAATCCACCTCGGTCATACTGTAGCGGTGCTTAGGCGAAGCCCTGTCATGGTAGCTTCATCAACATCGTCACCATGCCGTCGTGCTGACGAAACTCTTCCCTGAGCTCTACTGGATCATGAGTTCGCGGGACATCCCCGAGCTGAACGTGTGCTGAACGCGGAGGTGCCGTACGTTCGATATTGAGGATCGGTCGATCGTGAAGACGTACAACTACATCAACCGCGTTGTCATAACGCTTCCGCTTAACGGTCTACGAGGGTACATGGACGACACTCTCCCCTCTCGTTGCTATGCATCACCATGATCCTGCGTGTGCGTAGGAATTTTTTTTAAATTACTACGTTCCCCAACATATGTGTTGAAGGATGGATACAACTGGATGTAGGGATTGTTAGTTTGGGTGAGATATTATGCTTCCCCTGTATCCCCAACACCTGATTGCATAACCAGAAAGTTTTCGGGAGTTTATAAGTGGGAATTCAAGTATCTCGTAGGATATCTTTCCAATAGACACATGATACGATATGGGATCTATCACATGTTTGTTTCCGGCTAATTTTGCAAGCCAATCCTTTGTTTTGTTTTCAGTTGTGGTATTCGAGTTGCTTCGAAGTCAAGTGTTGATTCTATACCTTCCCTAAGTGGTGTTCTCATATTTCTATGTGGATGCTAATCCTTCTTGATCATCATGGTTGTATTTTCAATTCTTTCCAACCGGTGTGCTTCTCCTCAAGTATCCATTTTATTGATGGGAACTCTCTCCATTCTTTTCCCATCAAGGTTCCTATCCGGTGATTCTCAGGAAGATACTAACGGAGCTTCAAGTTTATCATTCTTCGTTCTCTTTTCTTCTCCGGTGGGTTTAATTCAAGATTTGCCAATCATATCTTTTCCTCGTTGCAAATGATTTCTCATGCCGGTGCACCTTATAATCATTCACTTCTCACTATTCATTTGCTCCGGAGTGCTGAAGATTTCTCAGAAGATTCGTTTCCATTCCCAATCCGTTCAAGTTATTTTGAGGTTGTATCTCTTTCAATCCATTTAATTCAACCGGCGCATTCTCTCTTTTAAATCATTCCAACGGTGTTTCTCTTGAGTGGCCCCTAACCCACAGGTCTTTTTTCCAGGATCTTACCTGACTCTTCTAATTCTTTCCGGAGTCATTCTCAAATTCATTGCAAAGTTTGACGTAAGAATGAATTGTCATCAGTCAAATGTCTTTCTCCAAGATCTTTCAAATTATTTTCATCGTCGGTTCAACCTTTCTAATTTTCATCCCGGAGTATCTCAACAATTCATGGTGGTGTTTCTCGTCATCATTCTCAGATTTTGAAGATCGAAGAAGAGTTTTTCCTCCAAATATTATCCGTTCTCTCATAGATGCATAGTTCAAGCTTGCTGCCATCCTCTCATAATTGTTTTCGATTGTGAGAATTCTTTTCACCCATCCAAAGCAATTCATGAGTCTTTTCAGTTTGATTCTCCGAAGGCCATCATTTCGGGTTTATTCATTCTCAGCTTTCAGCTCTCATTCTCCAAATCTTACCGGTGCTGCATTCAAGTATTCTCTAATCAGCTCGTGATCTCTTTGTTCTCTTGTATCAAATTCTCTCAAGTATCTTCATTCGTTCTCTAATTCTTACCGGTGATTCACCCCTTTACTTCGTTCATTTTCAATTCTTACGGTGGTTTGTTCAAGATTTCTCTTCCTTTGTGTTCATATCAATTTATTCGTTGTTTCAAGCCTACCGGTGGTTCGTCGAAGACCTTCTCAAGTTTGCACTATGATACGTCTCCAACGTATCTATAATTTTTGATTGCTCCATGCTATATTATCTACTATTTTGGATGTTTATGGGCTTTATTATACACTTTTATATCATTTTCGGGACTAACCTATTAACCCAGAGCCCAGTGCCAGTTTCTGTTTTTTCCTTGTTTTAGAGTATCGCAGAAAAGGAAAATCAAACGGAGTCCAATTGACCTGAAACTTCACGGAACTTATTTTTAGAAGGAAAGCAACCCGGGAGACTTGGAGTCCACGTAAGGGGAGCTTCGAGGAAGCCACGAGGTAGGGGGCGCGCCCACCCCCCTGGGCACGCCCTCCACCCTTGTGGGCCCCTCGTGGCCCCCCTGACGTACTTCTTCCGCCTATATATCTCCATATACCCTAAAGACACTAGGGGAGCACAATAGATCGGGAGTTCCGCCGCCAGAAGCCTCCGTAGCCACCGAAAGCCAATCTAGACCCGTTCCGGCACCCTGCTGGAGGGGGCAATCCCTCTCCGGTGGCCATCTTCATCATCTCGGTGCTCTCCATGACGAGGAGGGAGTAGTTCTCCCTCGGGGCTGAGGGTATGTACCAGTAGCTATGTGTTTGATCTCTCTCTCTCTCTATCTCTCTCTCGTGTTCTTGATTTGGCACGATCTTGATGTACCGCGAGCTTTGCTATTATAGTTGGATCTTATGTTTCTCCTCCCCCTCTACTCTCTTGTAATGGATTGAGTTTCCCCTTTGAAGTTATCTTATCGGATTGAGTCTTTAAAGATTTGGGAACACTTGATGTATGTCTTGCCGTGCGTATCTGTGGTGACAATGGGATACCACGTGATTCACTTGATGTATGTTTTGGTGATCAACTTGCGAGTTCCGCCCATGAACCTATGCATAGGGGTTGGCACACGTTTTCATCGTGATTCTCCGGTAGAAACTTTGGGGCACTCTTTGAGGTCCTATGTGTTGGTTGAATAGATGAATCTGAGATTGTGTGACGCATATCGTATAATCATGCCCACGGATACTTGAGGTGACATTGGAGTATCTAGGTGACATTAGGGTTTTGGTTGATTTATGTCTTAAGGTGTTATTCTAGTACGAACTCTAGGGTTGTTTGTGACACTTATAGGAATAGCCCAACGGATTGATTGGAAAGAATAACTTTGAGGTGGTTTCGTACCCTACCATAATCTCTTCGTTCGTTCTCCGCTATTAGTGACTTTGGAGTGACTCTTTGTTGCATGTTGAGGGATAGTTAAGTGATCCAATTATGTTATTATTGTTGAGAGGACTTGCACTAGTGAAAGTATGAACCCTAGGCCTTGTTTACTATCATTGCAATACCGTTTACGCTCACTTTTATCATTATTTACCTTGATGTTTTTATATTTTCAGATTACAAATACCTTTATCTACCATCCATATACCACTTGTTTCACCATCTCTTCGCCGAACTAGTGCACCTATACAATTTACCATTGTATTGGGTGTGTTGGGGACACAAGAGACTCTTTATTTTTTGGTTGCAGGGTTGCTTGAGAGAGAGACCATCTTCATCCTACGCCTCCTACGGATTGATAAACCTTAGGTCATCCACTTGAGGGAAATTTGCTACTATCCTACAAACCTCTGCACTTGGAGGCCCAACAACGTCTACAAGAACAAGGTTGTGTAGTAGACATCAAGCTCTTTTCTGGCGCAGTTGCCGGAGAGGTTAGCGCTTGAAGGTATATCTTTCGATCTTGCAATCGAGTCTTTTAGTTTCTTGTTTTATCTCTAGTTTAGTTTAGAAAAAAGAAAACTACAAAAAATGGAATTAAGTTTACCTCATACGCTTCATATTTTTAATATCTTTCGTGAGTATGATGGAAAGGAAAATTGTGCCAAAGTGTTAGAAGAAGAATGCATTAAAATGTTTGGCACTAAATATTTGAATGATGAGCATGATTGCAATGTTGTTAGTATGAATTCCTTGAATATCCATGATGCTAATGATATGCAAAGCCCCAAGCTTGGGGAAGCTATGTTTGATGAAGATAATATTTTTTGTCCCCCAAGTTTTGATGAGCAAATTTATTTTGATGATAGCATCCCTCCTATCTATGATGATTATTGTGATGATACGTATGCTTTAAAGAATAATGATAACCATGAAACTTGTCACCTTGATCTTAATTTTCAATCACATGATAGTTATTTTGTTGAGTTTGCTCCCACTATTATTCATGAGAAGAATTTTGCTTATGTGGAGAGTAATAAAATTTGTATGCTTGTAGATCATGAAAAGAATGCTTTAGGTGCTGGTTATATTGTTGAATTCATTCATGACGCTACTGAAAATTATTATGAGGGAGGAATATATGCTTGTAGGAATTGCAACAATATCAGGTTTCCGCTCTATGTGCTTAAAGTCTTGAAGTTATGCTTGTGTTGCTTTCTTATGCAAGTTGATTCTTGTTCCCACAAGTTGTTTGCTCACAAAATCCCTATGCATAAGAAGTGGGTTAGACTTAAATGTTCTAGTCATATTCTTCATGATGCTCTCTTTATGTTACAATTCTTACCCTTTATGTGAGCATCATTGAAATCATCATGCCTAGCTAGGGGCGTTAAACGATAGCGCTTGTTGGGAGGCAACCCAACTTCATTTTTGTTCCTTGCTTTTTGTTCCTGTTTAGTAATAAATAATTCATCTAGCCTCTGTTTAGATGTGGTTTTATGTGTTTAATTAGTGTTTGTCCCAAGTAGAACCTTTGGGAAGACTTGGGGAAAGTCTTTGCGATCATGTTGTAAAAAACAGAAACTTTAGCGCTCACGAGAACTGCTGCCATTTTTATTTGGAGAGTTCTATTTAGTTAATTCTTTTTGAAGATGATTAATAGATAAATTAATCACGTCCAGCAATTTATTTTAGAATTTTTGGGGTTCCAAAAGTTTGCGTTAGTTACAGATTACTACAGACTGTTCTGTTTTTGACAGATTCTGTTTTTCGTGTGTTGTTTGCTTATTTTGATGAATCAATGGCTAGTAAAATATTTTATAAACCATAGAGAAGTTGTAATACAGTAGGTTTAACACCAATATAAATAAAGAATGAGTTCATTACAGTACCTTGAAGTGGTGTTTTGTTTTCTTTCGCTAACGGAGCTTACGAGTTTTCTGTTAAGTTTTGTGTTGTGAAGTTTTCAAGTTTTGGGTAAAGATTCGATGGACTCTGGAATAAGGAGTGGCAAGAGCCTAAACTTGGGGATGCCAAAGTTACCCCAAGGTAATATTCAAGGACAACCAAAAGCCTAAGCTTGGGGATGCCCCGGAAGGCATCCCCTCTTTCGTCTTCGTTCATCGGTAATTTTACTTGGAGCTATATTTTTATTCGCCACATGATATGTGTTTTGCTTGGAGCGTCATTTTATTTTCTTTTGTTTTTCTTTCTGTTTGAATAAAGTATCAAGATCTGAACTTATTAAATGGGAGAGTCTTCACATAGTTGCATAATTATTCGACTACTCATTGATCTTCACTTATATCTTTCGGAGTAGTTTGTCATTTGCTCTAGTGCTTCACTTATATCCTTTTAGAGCACGGTGGTGGTTTTATTTTATAGAAATAGATGAACTCTCATGCTTCACTTATATTATTTTGAGAGTCTTTAATAGCATGGTAATTTTCTTAAATAATCCTAATATGCTAGGCATCCAAGAATAGTAAAAACTTTCTTATGAGTGTGTTGAATACTAAGAGAAGTTTGATGCTTGATGATTGTTTTGAGATATGGAGGTAATAATATCAAAGTCGTGCTAGTTGAGTAGTTGTGAATTTGAGAAATAATTGTGTTGAAGTTTGCAAGTCCCGTAGCATGCACGTATGGTAAACGCTGTGTAACAAATTTGAAACATGAGGTGTTATTTGATTGTCCTCCTTATGAGTGGCGGTCGGGGACGAGCGATGGTCTTTTCCTACCAATCTATCCCCCTAGGAGCATGCGTGTAGTGCCGAGGTTTTTGATGACTTGTAGATTTTTGCAATAAGTATGTGAGTTCCTTGTACATCTCGTTTCAACCGGAGTGCTCGCATGTACTTCTTGTCCATCACAACTCTTTTCTTATGTCTTTCAACCTACAAGGTTCTAGTAATGTTCCTTGTTCCTTTGTTCTAACGGAGTGTTTTTAACTTTGTTCATCTTCGTTGTATTCTTTCTTTCAATTTGTTCAACCCCGCAAGGTTCTTTGGTTTCACTCATCTTTCAAAGAAGCAACTTAGTTTTACCTCTTCTCTTTCTCATCCGTTTTTCTCCGGTGCCATCTTAGATCTCGGGATGAGATCCTCTTGTAGTGGTGGAGTATTGTGACGCCCCGAGACCGTTGCGCCAGGTGTCTTCCAGCTATTCGTTGTTGTTGCCTTGTCATTCGCTTGCGTGTTGCATCTTTCCATGTCATCATCCCCATTGCATCTGCATGTTTTCAAAACTTGCATTCATCCGGGCCTCCAAGTTCTTTCTGTTGTCCGTTCTAAGCCCAGACACACTTGCACGCGCCCACGACATATCGAAATAGTATTTTATAAGTGGCTGGAAAATGTTCTCTGAATGGGTTGAAAGTTGGCATGCGGTGTTGTTATGTTGTCAGTAGGCCGCTTGCCAAGCTTCATCGCATTCGGAGTTCGTTTGATAGCCCAATTGTTAAACTTATGGCCGCAATATAGTTGGTCTAACGTCAGACGTTTTCGGTCTCCGAAAACTGCTGTCAGGCCTCTCTCTCTCTCTCTTTCCTCTCCTCTCAGCCCGAGGCATTCTGCAGAGCCCACAAGTTCCAACCGACCCCTCGCGTGAGCGTCCGAAACTGCCCCGAACCCAAACCGCTCAGTCATCACCGTTGCATTCAGATCATTCCCTAACATCTATAAAACATCTTCGTTTTATTTATTGGACTCCCTAGCCTATTTTCCTCGACCGCCCGATTACGATCGGACGGGTTGAATACCCCTTCCCAAAACCCACTTAATATATATACAGGTCCAACCCTGGGATGTAGGTGGCTTGTCCCATCCTTCCCACTCCGCCGCCACCATCTCCCTCGGGATCTCTCCCGAGCCAACCAGCGCCCTCCACCAATCTACCAACCGAAGCCGCCTCCTCCTTCCTCGTTTTTCCCATCGGACCAACCATCTCCTCTCCCTTGATCCACCCATTCCCGCACTCCTCCCCATGGTTTCCAGGTCGAGCGAGCTCAATCTCCAGCAGCAGCACCATGGCGCCCGGAGCAACCCACGCCTCCGTCTGTAAGCAGCAACTCGTCGCCGGCCTCCCCTTCCTCGGCCACTTGTGGATTCAGCGCCTCAGCGCCCGGATCCATCCGTCTTCGCGTCGACCGTGCCACCGGACTGCCCTCTTGGCCTGCCTCCAGCGCACCGCCATCCAGGACCCTGCAGGCCGCTCCGCTCGTCGGAGTTGGAGTCCCGCAGGTCGCGACTTCTCGACCTGCACCTCGCCATAGTCCCACACAAGCCGCCGCTGCGGGTCGCCCCAACGCCTTCCCTGTTGGAAATATGCCCTAGAGGCAATAATAAATTGATTATTATTATATTTCCTTGTTCATGATAATCGTTTATTATCCATGCTAGAATTGTATTGATAGGAAACTCAGATACATGTGTGGATACATAGACAACACCATGTCCCTAGTAAGCCTCTAGTTGACTAGCTCGTTGATCAATAGATGGTTACGGTTTCCTGACCATGGACATTGGATGTCGTTGATAACGGGATCACATCATTAGGAGAATGATGTGATGGACAAGACCCAATCCTAAGCATAGCACTAGATCGTGTAGTTCGTATGCTAAAGCTTTTCTAATGTCAAGTATCATTTCCTTAGACCATGAGATTGTGCAACTCCCGGACGTCACGAGGAGTTCCGGAATGTTCCGGAATGATCGTGTAGGAATGCTTTGGGTGTGCCAAACGTCACAACGTAACTGGGTGGCTATAAAGGTACACTACAGGTATCTCCGAAAGTGTCTGTTGGGTTGGCACGGATCGAGACTGGGATTTGTCACTACGTGTGACGGAGAGGTATCTCTGGGCCCACTCGGTAGGACATCATCATAATGTGCACAATGTGATCAAGGAGTTGATCACGGGATGATGTGTTATGGAACGAGTAAAGAGACTTGCCGGTAACGAGATTGAACAAGGTATCGGGATACCGACGATCGAATCTCGGGCAAGTATCATACCGATAGACAAGGGAATTGTATACGGGATTGATTAAGTCCTTGACATCGTGGTTCATCCGATGAGATCATCGTGGAACATGTGGGAGCCAACATGGGTATCCAGATCCCGCTGTTGGTTATTGACCGGAGAACGTCTCGGTCATGTCTGCATGTCTCCCGAACCCGTAGGGTCTACACACTTAAGGTTCGATGACACTAGGGTTATAAAGGAAGTTTGTATGTGGTTACCGAATATTGTTCGGAGTCCCGGATGAGATCCCGGACGTCACGAGGAGTTCCGGAATGGTCCGGAGGTAAAGATTTATATATGGGAAGTCCTGTTTTGGTCACCGGACAGGTTTCGGGGTCACCGGTATTGTACCGGGACCACCGGGTGGGGCCACCTGCCCCGAGGGGCCACATGGGCTGTAGGGGTGTGCGCCTTGGCCTATATGGGCCAAGGGCACCAGCCCCAAGAGGCCCATGCGCCAAGAGATAAGGAAAGGAAGAGTCCTAAAGGGGGAAGGCACCTCCTAGGTGCCTTGGGGAGGAGGGACTCCTCCCTGGCCGCACCCTTCCTTGGAGGAAGGGCCAAGGCTGCGCCCCCCCCTCTCCCTTGCCCCTATATATATGTGGGGGTGGGAGGGTAGCCAGACCAATGTTCTGGTGCAGCCCTCCCCTTCTCCCAAGTACTTCTCCTCTCCCGTGGTGCTTGGCGAAGCCCTGCAGGATTTCCACGCTCCTCCACCACCACCACGCCGTTGTGCTGCTACTGGATGGAGTCTTCCTCAACCTCTCCCTCTCTCCTTGCTGGATCAAGGCGTGGGAGACATCGTCGGGCTGTACGTGTGTTGAACGCGGAGGTGCCGTCCGTTCGGCGCTAGGATCATCGGTGATTTGGATCACGACGAGTACGACTCCATCAACCCCGTTCTCTTGAACGCTTCCGCTTAGCGATCTACAAGGGTATGTAGATGCACTCTCCTTCCCCTCGTTGCTGGTCTCTCCATAGATAGATCTTGGTGACACGTAGGAAAATTTTGAATTTCTGCTACGTTACCCTACAGTGGCATCATGAGCTAGGTCTATGCGTAGTTTCTATGCACGAGTAGAACACAAAGTAGTTGTGGGCGTTGATTTTGTTCAATATGCTTACCGTTACTAGTCCAATCTTGATTCGGTGGCATTGTGGGATGAAGCGGCCCGGACCGACCTTACACGTACTCTTACGTGAGACTGGTTCCACCGACTGACATGCACTAGTTGCATAAGGTGGCTAGCGGGTGTCTGTCTCTCCCACTTTAGTCGGATCGGATTCGATGAAAAGGGTCCTTATGAAGGGTAAATAGCAATTGGCATATCACGTTGTGGTTTTTGCGTAGGTAAGAAACGTTCTTGCTAGAAACCCATAGCAGCCACGTAAAACATGCAAACAACAATTAGAGGACGTCTAACTTGTTTTTGCAGGGTATGCTATGTGATGTGATATGGCCAAAAGGATGTGATGAATGATATATGTGATGTATGAGATTGATCATGTTCTTGTAATAGGAATCACGACTTGCATGTCGATGAGTATGACAACCGGCAGGAGCCATAGGAGTTGTCTTAATTTATTTATGACCTGCGTGTCAACATAAACGTCATGTAATTACTTTACTTTATTGCTAACCATTAGCTGTAGTAGTAGAAGTAATAGATGACGTGACAACTTCATGGAGACACGATGATGGAGATCATGATGATGGAGATCATGGTGTCATGCCGGTGACGATGATCATGAAGCCCCGAAGATGGAGATCAAGAGGAGCAAAGTGATGATGGCCATATCATGTCACTATTTGATTGCATGTGATGTTTATCATGTTTATGCATCTTGTTTACTTAGAACGACGGTAGTAAATAAGATGATCCCTCATAATAATTTCAAGAAAGTGTTCCCCCTAACTGTGCACCGTTGTGACAGTTCGTTGTTTCGAAGCACCACGTGATGATCGGGTGTTAGATTCTAACGTTCACATACAACAGGTGTAAGACAGATTTACACACGCGAAACACTTAGGTTGACTTGACGAGCCTAGCATGTGTACAGACATGGCCTCGGAACACAGAAGACCGAAAGGTCGAGCATGAGTCATATGGTAGATACGATCAACATGAAGATGTTCACCGATGTTGACTAGTCCGTCTCACGTGATGATCGGACACGGCCTAGTTGACTCGGATCATGTAATCACTTAGATGACTAGAGGGATGTCTATCTGAGTGGGAGTTCATAAGATGAACTTGTTTATCCTGAACATAGTCAAAAGGATTTTGCAAATTATGTCGTAGCTCGCGCTTTAGTTCTATTGTTTAGATATGTTCCTAGAGAAAATTTAGTTGAAAGTTGATAGTAGCAATTATGCGGACTAGGTCCGTAAACCGAGGATTGTCCTCATTGCTTCATAGAAGGCTTATGTCCTTAATGCACCGCTCAGTGTGCTGAACCTTGAACGTTGTCTATGGATGTTGCGAACATCTGACATACACATTTTGATAACTACGTGATAGTTCAGTTAAACGGTTTAGAGTTGAGGCACCGATGACGGTTTTTGAAACGTCGCGAAAAATATGAGATGTTTCGAGGGCTGAAATTGGAATTTCAGGCTCGTGCCCACGTCAAGAGGTATAAGACCTCCGACGATTTTCTTAGCCTGCAAACTAAGGGAGAAAAGCTCAATTGTTGAGCTTGTGCTCAGATTGTCTGAGTACATCAATCATTTGAATCGAGTGGGAGTTGATCTTCCAGATGAGACAGTGATGTTTCTCCAAAGTCATTGCCACCAAGCTGCTAGAGCTTCGTGATGAACTATAATATATCAGGGACATATATGATGATCCTTGAGATATTCGCGATGTTTGACACCAAAGTAGAAATCAAGAAGGAGCATCAATTGTTGCTGGTTGGTGAAACCACTAGTTTCAAGAAGGGCAAGGGCAAGAAGGGATACTTCATGAAACGGCAATTCAGCTGCTTCTCTGGTGAAGAAACCCAAGGTTGAACCCAAACCTGAGACTAAGTGCTTCTGTAATAAGGGGAACAGCCACTGGAGCAGAATTACCCTAGATACTTGGTAGATTAGAAGGCTGGCAAGGTCGATAGAAGTATATTGGATATACATTGTGTTGATGTGTACTTTACTAGTACTCCTAGTAGCACCAGGGTATTAGATACCGGTTCGGTTGCTAAGTGTTAGTAACTCGAAATAAAAGCTACGGAATAAACGGAGACTAGCTAAAGGTGAGCTGACGATATGTGTTGGAAGTGTTTCCAATGTTGATATGATCAAGCATCGCACGCTCCCTCTACCATCGAGATTGGTGTTAAACCTAAATAATGGTTATTTGGTGTTTGCGTTGAGCATAGACATGATTGGATTATGCCTATCGCAATACGGTTATTCATTTAAGGAGAATAATCGTTACTCTGTTTATTTGAATAATACCTTCAATGGTCTTACGCCTAAAATGAATGGTTTATTGAATCTCGATCGTAGTGATACACATGTTCATGCCAAAAGATATAAGATAGTAATGATAGTATCACCTACTTGTGGCACTGCCACGTAAGTCATATCGGTATAAAACGCATGAAGAAGCTCCATGTTGATGGATCTTTGGGCTCACTCATTTTTGAAAAGTTTGAGACATGCGAACCATGTCTATTGGTGTATATGCATGAAGAAACTCCATGCAAATGGACCGATTGAACTCACTTGATCTTGAATCACTTGAGACATGCAAATCATACCACATGGGCAAGATGACTGAAATCCTCGGTTTCAGTAAAATGGAACTAGAAAGCAACTTGTTGGAAGAAATACATTTTGATGTGTGCAGTCCAATGAGTGCTGAGGCGTGTAGTGGATATCGTTATGTTCTTACTTCACAGATGATTTGAGTAGATGTTGAGTACATTTACTTGATAAATCACGAGTCTGAATTATTGAAAGGTTCAAGTAATTTCAGGGTGAAGTTGAAAGATCGTCGTGACAAGAGGATAAAATATCTATGATATGATCATAGAGATGAATATCTGAATTACGAGTTTGGCACAGAATTAAGACATTGTGGAAATTGTTTCACAACTAATACAGCCTGGAACACCATAGTGTGATGGTGTGTCCGAACATCATAACTGCACCCTATTGGATATGATGCATACCATGATGTCTCTTATCGAATTACCACGATAGTTTATGGGTTAGGCATTGGAGACAACCACATTCACTTTAAAAGGGGCACCACGTGATTCCGATGAGATGACACCGTATGAACTATGGTTTAGACAAACCTAAGCTGTCATTTCTTAAAAGGTTGGGGCTGCGACGCTTATGTGAAAAAGTTTCAGGCTGATAAGCTCGAACCCAAAGCGGATAAATGCATCTTCATAGGACACCCAAAAACAGTTGGGTATACCTCCTGTCTCAGATTCGAAAGCAATAAGGGATTGTTTCTAGAATCGGGTCCTTTCTCGAGGAAAAGTTTCTCTCGAAAGAATTGAGTGGGAGGATGGTGGAGACTTGATGAGGTTATTGAACCATCTCTTCAACTAGTGTGTGACAGGGCACAGGGAGTTGTTCCTCTGACACCTACACCAATTGAAGTGGAAGCTTATGATAGTGATCATGAAACTTCAGATCAAGTCACTACCAAACCTCGTAGGGTGACAAGGATGCGTACTACTTCAGGGTGGTACGTAATCCTGTCTTGAAAGTCATGTTGCTAGACAACAATGAACCTACGAGCTATGGAGAAGCGTTGGTGGGCCCGGATTCCGATAAATGGCTCGAGGCCATAAAATCCGAGAAAGGATCCATGTATGAAAACAAAGTGTAGACTTTGGCAGAACAACCCGATGGTCGTAAGGCTGTTGAGTGCAGATGGATTTTAAAAGGAAGACGGAAAATGATGGTAAATGTCACCATTAAGAAAGCTCGACTTGTCGTTAAGATGTTTTCCGACAAGTTCAAGGAGTTGACTACGATGAGACTTTCTCACTCGTAGCGATGCTAAGAGTCTGTTGGAATTATATTAGCGATTACTGCATTATTTATGAAATCTTGCAGATAGGATGTCAAACATTGTTTCCTCGACGATTTTTGAGGAAAGGTTGTATGTGATACAACTGGAAGGTTTTGTCAATCCTAAAAGATGCTAATAAGTATGCAAAGCTCTAGCAATCCCAACGGGGGAGGCCGAGGGGTCTAGGAAAAGGAAGACCCCTCCGCCGGACTACGCCCCTAACGCCGAAGAGGGCGAAGAAGAGTGGCTGGATAGGGCCAAACGTCCGGCGAAATCGTAAGTTTGGGTATCAGAGTAACTCATGATGTTCTTTCATTGCGCAGCTTTCCCTAATGTCGAATGTAATCATGCAGCCCGCCCCGAGCCGCACTCAACGAGTCGTCGAGCGGCTCCCTGGATTCATCGGACGTGAACTCTGTTCCGCCCGCTGTCTCCCCCCGCACTGCGGATGACGCCGAAGTGGCATCGCAGCGAGCTCCGGGGCAGGAGGAGGTGGTCCTGGAGGAGCCGCAAGGCGACCTCTCGGACCCCAGGAGTGAAGGGGACAAGACCCCCCAGGGCTCCAAGTCCGGCTTCGAGCCGGACACCGTGCCGGAATCTTCAATGATTCCGGACCGCGGCAGGCGAACTCCTTTGAAGAGGAGCAGGCCTTCTGAGCCGGCAGCCTCCGTCCAACCGGAGGCGCCGGACAATCTACTGGAGGTGCTTGAAGGCGCCTCCATCGACGAGGAGCACCATACCGTTATGAGTACGGTGATCCAGAAGGTTCAGTCCGCCAAGAGCGGGCTGAATGAAGCTTGCGCTAGCTTCCTAACAGGCTTCGAGGTAAGTAAAAAATATATAAAAATATTACCGCATAGACAGTAGCCCCTGATGCTCTGTTTGGCGTTCGGAAAGAAAAGCCGAATAGAGGATCTATGAAACTTCGCAGGAGTCTAACAATAAAAAGTCAATATGCATATGCAGGCTTCGCTGCTAGCCACCGCCGCACTGACTGCGGAGGTGGATGCCCTGAAACAGGGACTCGAGCGGTCCAAGCAAGAGCTCGGCCTTGCCAAGCAGCAGCTCGAGGAGAAAGAAGGTAAGAAATACCTTATAAAAAGGTGCCTATAGAGAGGCTTGATTGCAAAAAATAACAGGATTGTACTGCTTATTGTAGGGGCCACGACTGAGGTGGCGACCCTCAAGCAGGCGCTGTCCGAGGCCGAAAAGAAAACGGCCGCGGAGCGCACCGAGTGAGAGAAACTTGGGAATCAGGTCGGCAAGGTGCGGCAAGAGCTTCAGGCTCTTGTGAAAAAACATGAGAGTTTGGAGTTTGAGTCGAAGACCCAAGCGTCCGAGCTCGCTACGGCCCTTGAGGCTGCCAAGTCCGCCAAGGCCGAAGCCCAAAAGGCCCTCCGGGAGTTGGAGGATATAAATAAGATAGCAGCGGGTAAGGCATTCTTTATGCAAAGCAGAAATATAAAAGTAAACTACTTGTCACTTACCCGAATCCGGAGTTCTCCAGGGGCATTCGCAGATCATCCCCGCAGCGTATCCGATGCCGCCGCATTCTACCGAGCTGAAGAGGGCAGCTCGACGGAGAAGGTGTTCTGGTCTTAGTATGCTGAGGCCGGACACCCTGTGCCCTTGAGCGACCAGCTGAAACAGCTGGTCGAACTCCACAAGGCGTCCGAACAGGCCCTGAAGGGCTTCATAGTTCGGTTGTGGCCCGGAGAGGCCCTGCCTGGGAGCTACTTCGGGCTGGTGCTGCGGCTGGTGGAGGCCTGTCCAAGGCTCGAGGTGATCAAGCGCTCCGTCTGCATCGAAGGTGCCCGTAGGGCCCTTGCCCGTGTGAAGGTGCACTGGGGTAAGCTAGATGGGGAGAAGCTTGTGAGGGACGGGCCGCCGCCGGGGAAGGAGCATCGCAAGCCCGAGAACTACTACAAGGATGTTCTTGCGGGTGCCTGTCTTGTGGCAGATGAGTGTACCAAGGATGTAATCTTTGAATAAACTCGCTTGTTTGTATCCTGTGCTCTGAAAACTTGTTCATAGGCGCTTTAAGCAATGCTTGTTGAATTTAAAATATTAGTTTCTATGCGGCCGTTTATCAATAATTTGAGAGATGGCCAGTCGTCGGCTTCTGCCCCCATGCCACTAGTGCTGGGGTGTTCGTGGATAAACCTGAGCACTCTTTTCCCATAGTTGGGTCCTTCGAGGGAGGCGCTCAGCACAGCGAACCAGGCAATCGGACTATAATGCTTGAACACTCTCACTTAGCCATAGAACGTTATAATTTTAAATTTCGGCGAAGCCCCTAGTTCGGAAGGCCGAATTCGGGGCGCTATCCACGCCTTGGATGGGGTCATCCAGCTCCTCGCTCTAAGCGGCATAAGCCTTTAGGGACTCGAAAAACCTCTCGAACAGCGATCGGTCTCTTGCCTCATCATGACAGTCAGTTTTAGCTTTCTCCACTGAGGTGCTTAACCCAGCTCAACCGGGGCACAATCGCAGTGGTTCTCCTAGTGCTACCTTAGCCGATATAGCGGAACGTAAGGCACCAAAACATAGGAGCCGGGCAAACCCAACTATTGACCAAAATCATGATTCAGAGCCGATGCATATAGTGCTATAAGTTTGGGGTGCCGCACTTGTGAAAGTGTTCGGACTTCTCACACCATATATAAAGGGTACTGAAGCCCCTGGCGTACTTGTCGTACCACAGTGTACGGGTGCAACATGTCATTAATGAACATATATATGAAAAGAGTAATGCAAAAAATAGACAAAAAGCTAAGCATTGTTTATGGAGAGGCTGTTTATCAAAGCCGAACGATACAAATAATGCGGTAAGCAAAAGATATTGGACTATTCAATATGTCCTGGCCAGGGGCAGGCCGCGGGCTTATATTTAAAACAGGTATACTGCTCGTAACAGAGACCACCTGGGGGTTCCATAATGCGGCATGGCTTGTCTGCCTCCCTGGATCTTGCATCGTTTGTGCGGCAGTCGAATTGCCGAACAGGTCGTCCGAAGTATGGAGTCCTGAAAGTAAGAAAAAAAAGAATTCGGCAGCCCCTGGTATGTTTTAAGCCGTATTTTGGGCATGCCGTTATTGTGCCCCTTCCCCTGTGCCCATGGTATTTCAAGGGCGTAGTTATGTACGCGAGGTACTGATTTCGCTATGTCACGAGCGCTGGGGTTGGGGCCGCATTGCTACGCTTGCTCGGAGTGTGCCAGGCGGTCCTGCTGTAGGTTACTCCGGGCGCGCTTGGCAGTGTCTGGCTTTTTAATGGCCGGACTGGAGAACTGCCTAAGAAGGCTACTTTGTACCTCCGCTGCGAGAGCCGCCGTATGCTCCTCCGTACGGAGGGAGCGCTCGGTGTTTCCGTTGACCGTGATTACTCCTCTAGGGCCTGGCATCTTGAGTTTGAGATATGCGTAGTGCGGCACCGCATTGAATTTTGCGAATGCGGTTCGTCCGAGCAGGGCGTGGTAGCCACTGCGCAACGGGACTATGTCGAGGATTAACTCTTCGCTTCGGAAGTTATCCGGGGATCCGAAGACCACGTCAAGTGTTACTGAGCCTGTACAGTTGGCCTCTACACCTGGTATGACGCCTTTAAAGGTCGTTCTTGTGGGTTTGATCCTTGAGGGATCTATGCCCATTTTCCGCACCGTATCCTGATAAAGCAGGTTCAGGCTACTGCCGCCGTCCATTAGGACTCTTGTGAGGTGAAATCCGTCGATGATTGGGTCAAGAACCAATGCGGCGAAGCCGCCATGACGGATGCTAGTGGGATGGTCCCTTCGATAAAAAGTGATCGGGCAGGAGACCATGGGTTGAACTTTGGGGCGACTAGCTCTATCGCGTATACGTCCCGTAGCGCACGCTTCCTCTCCCGCTTGGGAATGTGGGTTGCGTATATCATGTTCACTGTCCGCACTTGTGGGGGAAAGCCCTTTTGTCCTTTGTTGTTCGGCGGCTTGGGCTACTCGTCGTCGCTGTGCAGCCCCTTGTCTCTGTTTTCGGCTCTTAACATGCCTGCCTGCTTGAACACCCAACAATCCCTGTTAGTGTGATTGGCTGGCTGTTCGGGGGTGCCATGTATCTGGCACAAGCGATCGAGTATTCGGTCCAAACTGGACGGGCCCTGAGTATTCTTTTTGAATGGCTTTTTTCGCTGACTGGATTTATAGCCTTTGAATCCGGCGTTTTTGCTTATTCCGATGTGTCCTGCCACTTTTGTCCTTGGTATCCGAATTACCAGGGTTCTTTGATAAGTTGTTACTGCGAGCTAGCCAGCTGTCTTCTCCCGCGCAAAAGCGGGTCATGAGTGTCGTGAGGGCTGCCATGGATTTCGGCTTTTCCTGTCCCAGGTGCCTGGCAAGCCACTCGTCGCAGATGTTATGCTTGAAGGCTGCTAGGGCCTCTGCGTCCGGACAGTCGACTATCTGGTTTTTCTTTGTTAGGAACCGTGTCCAGAATTGTCTGG
Organism: Triticum urartu; assembly: GCF_056163025.1. Lineage (NCBI taxonomy): Eukaryota > Viridiplantae > Streptophyta > Magnoliopsida > Poales > Poaceae > Triticum > Triticum urartu. Next base: position 30,322,690 of record NC_141877.1, read on the forward strand.
CTGATTCTTCTGGCTGCTGAATTATGTGGCTTAAGTCATCGGCATCCGGTGGTCGCACATAAGTGCCCTGGAAGTTGTCGAGGAATGCGGCTTCCAGGTCCTCCCAAGAACCGATTGAGTCTGCTGGCAAGCTGTTAAGCCAATGCCGGGCCGGTCCTTTAAGTTTGAGCGGGAGGTACTTAATGGCGTGTAGATCATCGCCGCGTGCCATGTGGATGTGAAGGAGATAATCCTCGATCCATACCGCCGGGTCTGTTGTGCCATCGTATGACTCGATGTTTACGGGTTTGAAACCCTCTAGGATTCTATGATCCATTACTTCGTTCGTGAAGCATAGCGGGTGTGCGGCGCCTCTGTACTGGGCTATATCACGACGTAGCTCGGAAGAGCTATGTCTGTTGTGTTCGGCCCGGCCGGATTTGATGTATCCGGAGTGAAGACCATTGTCACATGCCGTAGGGCGCCTGCGCGATCCGTAGATCGATCTTCTTTGTCTTGCCATATCTTCCAGTATGTCTCGCAGGTCGGGCGCGTTTTCCCATGCCTTAGTTGTGCGGCGTCGGGGCGTGGCTTGGGTGGAGGGCCGAGATGCCTCTCTGTCACGGCCACGGGGTGGCCGGTCTGCCATGTCATGCGCTGGTGATGTAGGTGCTTCCTCCTCTGATTGGGGTAGCGGTCTGCGCTTCGGGTAACTTTTGGAGGGGCGTTCGAGTTCATACTCTTCGGCCGCAAGGACTTCAGTCCATCTGTCAGCTAGCAAATCTTGGGCAGCTCTAAGTTGTTGCTACTTTTTCTTGAGGCTGCTTGTCGTGGCTAAAAGCCTGCGTTTAAAACGCTCTTGTTCGGCAGGGTCTGATGGTATGACGAATTCGTCGTCATCGAGGCTTGCCTCGTCTTCGGAGGGAGGCATATAGTCATCCTCGACCTCTTGGTCTGCCGCTCTCTCATGAGGGCTGGTTTCTCCATCTTCCTGTGCCGAATCTTGCTGAGGTGGGTGTTCTTTGGCGCTATCCGGGGTAGTATTATCTCCCATGCCGGAATCACCGTTTTTGCTTTGGCGGGATTTAGAGCGGCGCCGCTGACGCCGGCGCTTTGGCTGTTTCTTGGGGGCATCATCCCCTACAGTTCCCTCGCCATCTCCATCTTTTGGAGTATCCACCATATATATGTCATATGACGAGGTGGCCTTCCAGCGCCCTACAGGTGCTGGTTCTTGTTCGTCTCCTGCATCGTCGTCCATGCCGTCGATGTCTTCGGAGCCGAAGTCAAGTATGTCGGTTAAATCGTCGATAGTGGCTACAAAGTGGGTGGTGGGTGGGTTTTGAATTTCCTCACCGTCCGTATCCCACACTTGCTGACCGTAGTTTGGCCAGGGCTCTCCTGATAAAGAGAGAGACTTAAGAGATTTCAGGATGTCGCCAAAAGGCGAATGCTAAAAGATGTCCACGGTGGTGAACTCCATTACCGGTGCCCAATCGGATTTGATTGGCAGGGGCGCGGGGGGCTCGGAGTTCGGAGAGGAATCCGGCTCCTCGGAGTCACTGGCCATGCGGAGTGCGGGGCTGGAGTTCGGCTCGATCGCCTCTGAGATCGCAGCCCCTGAGGCAGCGTCCAACCGCTGATCCTCGATCGGCACAGTAGGTTCCGAATCAATGGTCAAAACCGATGCGTGTGCGGCCTCCAAGGCGTTGTTCGGCGGCAGAGCTATATCATGCCCATCGAGACAGTCCGGCTCGCTTGGATGTGGCTCGAATCCGTCGAAGATCAAGTCCCCGTGGATGTCAGCCGTGTAGTTTAGGCTTCCAAACCTGACCTGATGGCCAGGGGCGTAGCTTTCGATCTGCTCAAGGAGGCCAAGCGAATTGGCCCGCAGTGCGAAGCCGCCGAAGACGAAGATCTGTCCGGGGAGAAAAGTCTCCCCCTGGACCACATTGTTGTTGAAGATCGAAGGAGCCATCGGGCCTAAAGGCGATGACACAGAGGAACTCTCAATGAAAGCACCAATGTCGGTGTAAAAACCAGCGGATCTCGGGTAGGGGGTTCCGAACTGTGCGTCTAGGCCGGATGGTAACAGGAGACTGGGGACACTTTGTTTTACCCAGGTTCGGGCCCTCTCGATGGAGGTAAAACCCTACTCCTGCTTGATTAATATTGATAATATGGGTAGTACAAGAGTAGATCTACCGCGAGATCAAGGAGGCTAAACCCTAGAAGCTAGCCTATGGTATGATTGTGTATGGAGTTGATCCTTCTACGGACTACAACCCTCCGGTTTATATAGACACCGGATAGGGTTAGGGTTACACAGAGTCGGTTACGATGATAGGAGATCTTGAATATCGCATCGCCAAGCTTGCCTTCCACGCCAAGGAAAGTCCCATCCGGACACGGGACGAAGTCTTCAATCTTGTATCTTCATAGTCCAGGAGTCCGGCTGAAGGTATAGTTCGGCTATCCGAACACCCCCTAATCCAGGACTCCCTCAGCCTTCAATGTCAAGCCGAAGGTGGTGGGCGGCCGCCAGGCGGAGTGCGGAGGCGCCATGGTGGGCAAGATGCCCAACGTAACATGGCTCAAGGGCTCCTTTGTGGAAACCATAAAGGGGTGGCAATCGGGGTGGTTCTACATCACCGAGCCGTGCGACCCTTTATGGGCAGCGGCCCCCGAGTTCCGATCTGGCATCCCCACGCGTCTCACCTCCTGGAAAGAGAAGGACCTGTCCTGGGGTAGTTCGGAAGAGCTGACCGGACTCCAAACATGTATTCAAAACATGGTGAACAAGAAGCTCAAGCTTGTCAACATAGTCCAAGTTATGCTCATCCGCCGGATCCTCCCGTGCCAACAACAGGAGTTCAACTTGTGGGAGTTTGACCCAGCGCAGCACTGAACTCTGAACAGGCTCTTCTACACGACTCATGAAGATGCCTGGAGGGTGCTGTTCAAAAGTGCCGAGGTCCCTCCTCCTATTACTGAGGATCGCGGATTCAGCACGGAGCACCAAGCCAGTGCGGTAAGCTGCTTTACCTTTCACAGGATACTTATTTTTTTTATAGATTGACTCTATGCGGGATCTAAACTCCCCTACCTTTGATAGGACTGGCAGAAGATGGCCGGACAGATCGACTGTCCGGCTCCTTTGCCCGAAGGCCCCGCAGACGCTCTTCTGGTGAAGATGTTGACTCCGGCCCCTTATATGGTGCCGGAGAAGTCCAAGAAGGCCAAGGGAACCCGAAAGAGTTCCCGACGCCAGGCGTCGTCAGACTCACCGTCCGATGACTCTGCGGCGCACTCTTCCCCCGAAGACGAGGAAGAAGAAGAAGATGCTCCCCCACCGACTGGGGGAGACAGGAAAAGGAAGGCCGCCCCAACTGGGGGGCGAAGGGTCCAAGAAGGGAAGGACTCTCCTTCCGGACAGCTCCACCGCCGCCGACGAAGGCGAAGACGAGTGGTTGCCCAGGGCCAAGCCCCTGGGGAGATCGTAAGTATTTGGATACCAGAGTAACCCATAGGATTCCATTGTCGCACTGCTTTCCCTAACGCCGAACACAATTATGCAGGCCGCCACGAGCCAGTATCGATGTATCGTCGGACAGCTCCTTGGGCTTGTCGGACATGGATAGCGATCCAGTCCCGACCGCCACCTCCCCTCATCCTGCCGACGACGCCGAGGTGTTGTCTCAAGAGGCACCGGATCGAGGGGAGACAGTCCCAGAGGCGCCTCAAGGCGACCTTCCAGACTCCGGGAGCCGAGGGGACGGGGCCCCTGAGAGCTCCGAGTTCGGCCCTCAGCCGAACACCGCGCCGGAACCTCCAGCGGTTCCAGGCTCGGGCCGGCGGCCTCCTTCTAGGAGGGGCAAGACGCCTGTGCCGGTGACCTCTATCTATCCAGAGGCGCCGGACAATCTGCTGCAAGCGCTTCGCAGTGCTTCCATCGACGAGGAGCATCGCACTATCATGAGTGCGGTGATCCAGAAGGTTCAGTCCGCCAAGAGCGGATTGACTGAAGCCTGTGCCAGCCTTCTAACAGGCTTCGAGGTAAGTGTTTTAAAATGTAGTAGAAATATTACCGCATAGACAGTAGCCCCTGATGCTTTGTTCGGTCTTCACAAAGAAAAGCCAAACAGAGGATCAAATAATATCGTAGGAGTCTAATATAAGTGTGTCGATATGCATATGCAGGCTTCGCTGCTGGCGTTCGCCGCACTGACTGCGGAGGTCGCCGTACTGAAGCAGGACCTCGAGGGGTCCAGGAAAGAGCTCGGCCTTGCCAAGAGGCAGCTCGAGGAGAACAAGGGTAAGTAATACCCTATCTATAGATATGTATATATAAAAGAGGACGCGATTGCAAAATGACAGGATCATCGTATGTTTGCCAGGGGCCATGACCGAGGTGGCGACCCTGAAGCAAGCGCTAACCAGGGCCGAAGATAAAGCGGCCAAGGAGTGCACCGAGCGAGAGAAGCACGAGGCTTGGGTGGGCGAGGTGCAGCAAGAGCTCCAGGCTCTCGTGGCGAAGCACGAGGCGTTGGAGCTTGACTCAAAGACGCAGGAGTCTGAGCTTGCCGCGGCCCTCGAAAGTGTAAAAAGTGCCAAGGCCGAAGCCCAAAAGGCCCTCCAAGAGATCGACGCGATGAAGAAGATAGCGGCGGGTAAGGCTTTCTATATGCAAAGCAAGCATGTAAAAGTAAATTACCGATTACTTACCCGGATCCGAAGCTCTTCAGGAGCATTCGCAGATTTGCCCCGCAGTGTGTCCGATGCCGCACAATTTTACCAGGCCGAGGACGGAAGCTCGACGGAGAAGCTGTTCTGGTCTCAGTATGCTGAGGCTGGACATCCGGTGCCAATGAGCGACCAGCTGAAGCAGATGGTCGAGCTACATAAGGCGGCCGATCAGGCCATGAAGAGCTTTATAGTCCGGCTGTGCCCTGGCGACGCCCTTCCGAACAGCTTCTTCGGCCTGGTGAGGCGGCTTGTAGATGCCTGCCCACGGCTGGAGGTCGTCAAGCGATCTGTCTGCATTGAAGGTGCACGCCGGGCTTTCGCCCGTGTGAAATTGCAGTGGGTCAAGCTAGATGCCGTGAAGCTGATCAAGGAGGTGCCGCCGGAGGGCAAGGAGCACCGCCACCCCGAGATGTACTACGAGGGTGTTCTTCCGGGTGCCCGTCTTATCGCGGATGAGTGTTCAAAAGATGTAATATTTGAATGAGACTTGCTCATTTTATCCTGTATTTATGAAAACTTGTTTCATATGCGCTATGCAACGCTTGTTTGAATTTAAAATATTACCTTATATTTGGCTGTTTATCCAATCTAAGAGATGGCTAGTCCTCGGCTTCTGCCCCCATGCCACGAGTGCTGGGGTGTTTGGGATAAACCTGAGCACTCTTGTTCCCATGTTTGGGTCCTTCGAGGGAGGTGCTCAGCATAACGAACAAGGCAACCGGACTAATAATGCTTTATCACTCTCACTTAGCCATAGAATTCTATAATTTTAAATATCGGCGAAGCCCCTGGTATTCGGAAGGCCGAATTCGGGGCGCGATACACGGCTTTAAGCCGGACAGGGCCGGCCCCTTGCTCTAAGCGGCATAAGTCTTTAGGGACTTGAAAACCTTGCCGAATAGCGACCAGTCTCTCGCCTTATCATGACAGTCAGTTTTATCTTTCTCTACTGAGGTGCTGAGCCTAGCAGAACCGGGGCACAATTGCAGTAGTTCTTCTAGCGCTACCTTAGCCGATAGAGCGGAACGTAAGGTACCAAAACATAGGAGCCGGGCAAACCCAACATTTGACCAAAGACATGATTCGGAGCTGATGCATATAATGTTATAAGTTCGGGGTGCCGCACTTGTGAAAGTGTTCGAACTTTTCACACCGCATTGTGGGGTACGTAAGCCCCTGGTGTATTGGCCGTACCATAGTGTACGGTTGCAAGGCATCATTAATGTACACATAGATATATATTATATATAACAAGAATGCAATAATAGTCGTAATGTCATGCATTGTTTATTAAAAAAATTGCGTTAAAGCAGAGTGATACAGATAGTGCGATACGCAAAGAGTAGGACTATGTCCCTTCCAAGGGCAAGCTGAGGAATGATATTAAATTGAATATTTCACTCGTTACTGTAATCAACCTGGGAATTCTGTGGTATAATGTAGCTGTATGCCTCCTTGGTTGCTGCATCATGTGTTCAGCAATAGTGCTGCCGGACAGTGTTTCCAGATATTAAGGTCCTGAAAGGAAAACAAAAATAACCAAACGGGAAGCCCCTAGTGCGGTTTAGGCCGCGTCTTGGGGCGTGCCGCAGTTGTGCCCCCCTCCCCACCTGTGCCCATGGTATTTTTAATGCGTAATTATGTACGCGCGGCACGAGTTTCGCCGCTGGGCTGGGATTGGGGTGGCTGCCGTATTTCTACGCGAGCTCAGATCACGCCAGGCGGTCTATTTGCCGATTGCCCCGAGCGCGCTTGAAGGTGTCCGGGCTGTGAAGCGCCGGACTAGTTGATTGCCTTGAGAGGCTGCTTTGTGTTTCTGCTGCGAGGGCTATGGTGTGCTCCTCTGTTCGGAGAGAGCGCTCTGTGTTTCCATTGACTGTAATAACTCCGCGAGGTCCTGGCATCTTGAGCTTGAGGTATGCATAATGCGGTACCGCATTGAATGTAGCAAATGCGGTTCGCCCGAGCAGCGCGTGATAACCACTGCGGAACGGGACTATATCGAAGATTAACTGTTCACTTCAGAAGTTATCCGGGGATCCGAAGACCACTTCCAGTGTAATTGAGCCTGTGCAATGGGCCTCTACACCTGGAATGACGCCCTTAAAGGTCGTTTTTGTGGGTTTGATCCTTGAGGGGTCTATACCCATTTTGCGCAATGTGTCCTGATAAAGCAGGTTCAGGCTGCTGCCGCCATCCATAAGGACTCGAGTGAGGTGAAATTCGTCAATGATTGGGTCTAGGACCAGTGCGGCGAATCTGCCATGACGGATACTAGTGGGGTGGTCCCTGCGATCGAAGGTGATCGGACAGGAGGACCAAGGGTTGAACTTTGGGGCGACTGGCTCCAACGCATATACGTCCCTGAGCGCACGCTTCCGCTCCCTCTTGGGGATGTGGGTTGCGTATATCATGTTCACTATCCACACTTGCGGGGGAAACCTCTTTTGTCCTCTAGAGTGCGGCTACCGGGGCTCCTCCTCGTCATCGCTATGTGGCCCCTTGTCCTTGTTTTCGGCAATTAACTTGACGGCCTGCTTGAACACCCAACAATCCCTGTTGGTGTGATTGGCTAGCTTGTCTGGGGTGCCGTGTATTTGACACGAGCGATCGAGTATACGGTCCAAGATGGACGGACCCGGCGTACTTTGTTTGAATGGCTTTTTCCGCTGGCCGGGTTTAGAGCCTTTGAATCCGGCATTGACTGTTGTATCCTCAGTATTTTTGCTGTTAATGCGGTGCTTATGTTTGTTGCGACGTGACCTGCTATTGCCATTCTTGGTATCTGAGGTACCATGGTTCTTTGATATGTTATTACTGCGAGCCAACCAGCTGTCTTCTCCCGCACAAAAGCGGGTCATGAGCCTCGTGAGAGCTGCCATAGATTTCGGCTTTTCCTGACCAAGGTGCCGGGCTAGCCACTTGTCTCGGATGTTGTGTTTGAAAGCTGCTAAGGCCTCCGCATCCGGACAGTCGACGATTTGATTTTTCTTTGTAAGGAACCGAGTCCAGAATTGCCTGGCCGACTCTTCTGGCTGCTGAATTATGTGGCTCAAGTCATCGGCGTCTGGTGGTCGCACATAAGTGCCCTGAAAGTTGTTGAGGAATGCGGCTTCCAGATCTTCCCAACAGCTAATGGAGTCCGCTCGCAAGCTATTAAGCCAATGCCGCGCTGGTCCTTTGAGCTTTAGTGGGAGGTATTTGATGGCGTGTAAGTCATCACCACGGGCCATGTGGATGTGGAGGATGAAATCCTCAATCCATACTGTGGGATCTGTTGTGCCGTCGTGTGATTCAATATTTACAGGTTTGAAACCTTCTAGGAATTGATGTTCCATTAATTCGTCTGTGAAGCATAAGGGGTGTGCGGCGCCTCTGTATTGGGCTATATCGTGACGCAGCTCGAATGGGTCTTGCCCGCTGTGTTCGGCCTGGCCGGATTTGCTTTTACTGTATCCGGCATGACGTTTATCGTCTCGCAGAGTGGTGTGCCATCGTGATCCGTAGATCGATCTTGCATGCTTTGCTTTGTCCTCCAATATGTCTCGCAGGTCTGGCGTATCTCCCCATGCCTTTTTATTTGAATGGCGTCGGGGTGGAGGCTGAGCTTTTGGCTGGAATGCCTCTCTATCGCGGCCACGAGGTGGTCGATCAGCCGTATCATACGCTTCTTCCTCCAGTCGGGGTAGTAACCTGCACTTTGGGTAATTCTTGGAGGGGCGCTCGAGTTTATATTCCTCGGCCACGAGGACTTCAGTCCATCTGTCAGCTAGCAGACCTTGGTCAGCTTGAAGCTGCTGCCGCTTTTTCTTCAGGCTATTTGCCGTGGCCGTAAGCCGGCGCTTGAAGCGCTCTTGTTCGACGGGATCCTCTGGTACGGTGAATTCACCGTCGCTGAGGCTTGCCTCGTCTTCGGAGGGGGGCATGTAATTGTCATCCTCCTCCTCTCCGTCTGCCGCTCTCTCAGGAGAGCTGGCTCCTCCATCCTCCTGCTCTAAATCATGCTGGAGGGGATTGTTGTTGTCTTCGGCACTATCCGGTGTGTTATTATCTCCTGTGCCGGTATCACCACTTTTGCTTTGGCGGGACTTAGAGCGGCGCCGCTGACGTCGGCGCTTGGGTTGTTTCTTGGAGGGGTCATCCTCCGCTATCTCGTCGCCATTGCCTTCTTTGGGTGTATCCACCATGTATATGTCATATGACAAGGTGGCTTTCCAGTGCCCTATAGGCGCTGGTTCATGTTCGTCTCCTACATCGTCGTCCATACCGTCGATGTCTTCGGAGTCGAAGTCGAGCATGTCGGTTAAATCATCGACAGTGGCTAAGAAGTGGGTGGTGGGTGGGCGTCGAATTTCTTCGTCGTCCGCATCCCAATCCTATTGGCCATAATCCGGCCAGGGCTATCCTGACAAAGAGAGAGACCTTAGTGAATTCAGAATGTCGCCGAAGGGCGAGTGCTGAAAGATATCCGCGGCGGTGAATTCTATGATCGGCGCCCAATCGGATTCGATTGGCAGGGGCGCGGGCGGTTCGGAGTCAGAAAAAGAGTCCAGCACCTTGGAGTCACGAGCTGCGCAGAGGATTAGGCTGGTGTTCGGCTCGATCGCCGTTGAGACTGCAGCCCCTGAGGCGGTGTCTAACCACCCGTCCTCGATTGGCGTAGTTGGCTCCGAGCTAGGGGTCGGAGATGATGCGGGCGCGGCCTCTGGGGTACTGTTCGGTGGCAGAGCTAGGTCATACCCATCGTGACAGTCCGGCGCGCCCGGCTGTGGCTCGAATCCGTCAAAGATCAAGTCTCCGCGGATGTCGGCCATATAGTTCAAACTTCCAAATCTGACCTGACGGCCAGGGGCATAGCTTTCAATCTGCTCCAGATGGCCAAGCGAATTAGCCTGCAGTGCAAAGCCACCGAATACGAAGATCTGTCTGGGGAGAAAAGTCTCACCCTGGACCGCATCGCTATCGATGATAGTAGGAGCCATCAAGCCTAACGGCGACGACACAGAGGAACTCTCAATGAAATCACCAATGTCGGTGTCAAAACCGGCGGATCTCGGGTAGGGGATCCCGAACTGTGCGTCTAGGCCGGATGGTAACAGGAGGCAGGGGACACGATGTTTTACCCAGGTTCGGGCCCTCTTGATGGAGGTAAAACCCTACGTCCTGCTTGATTAATATTGATGATATGGGTAGTACAAGAGTAGATCTACCACGAGATCAGAGAGGCTAAACCCTAGAAGCTAGCCTATGGTATGATTCTATGTTATGGTTGTTATCCCACGGACTAAAACCCTTCGGTTTATATAGACACCGGAGAGGGTTAGGGTTACATAAGGTCGGTTACAAAGGAGGAGATATCCATATCCGTATTGCCTAGCTTGCCTTCCACGCCTCTTCATAATCTAACAGTCCGGCCAATGGAGATAGTCCGGCTGTCCGGAGACCCCCTAATCCAGGACTCCCTCACTCCCCCTTGCTCCTTTATATATAGGGGCAGGGGGCACCTCTAGACACACAAGTTGATCACAAGGATCTCTCCCAGCCGTGTGCGGTGCCCCCCTCCACCATAATCCACCTCGGTCATACTGTAGCGGTGCTTAGGCGAAACCCTGTCACGGTAGCTTCATCAACATCGTCACCAAGCCATCGTGCTGACGAAACTCTTCCCTGAGCTCTACTAGATCATGAGTTCACGGGACGTCACTGAGCTGAACGTGTGCTGAACATGGAGGTGTCGTACGTTCGGTACGGAGGATCGTTCGATCGTGAAGACGTACGACTACATCAACCGCCTTGTCATAATGCTTCTGCTTAACGGTCTACGAGGGTACGTGGATGACACTTTCCCCTCTCGTTGCTATGCATCACCATGATCCTGCGTGTGCGTAGGATTTTTTTTGAAATTACTACGTTCCCCAACAGTGGCATCCGAGCCAGGTTTTATTCGTAGATGTTATATGCACGAGTAGAACACAAGTGAGTTGTGGATGATACAAGTCATACTGCTTACTAGCATGTCATACTTTGGTTCGGCGGTATTGTTGGATGAAGTGGCCCGGACCGACATTACGCGTACGCTTACACGAGACTGGTTCTACCGACCTGCTTTGCACATAGGTGGCTGGCGGGTGTCAGTTTCTCCAACTTTAGTTGAACTGAGTGTGGCTATGACCGGTCCTTGAGAAGGTTAAAACATCACTAACTTGACGAACTATCGTTTTGGTTTTGATGCGTAGGTAAGAACGGTTCTTGCTCAGCCCGTAGCAGCCACGTAAAACTTGCAACAACAAAGTAGAGGACGTCTAACTTGTTTTTGCAGGGCATGTTGTGATGTGATATGATATGGTCAAGACATGATGCTATATTTATTGTATGAGATGGTCATGTTTTGTAACGGAGTTATCGGCAAGTGGTAGGAGCCATATGGTTGTCGCTTTAGTGTATGCAATGCAATCGCCCTGTAATTGCTTTACATTATCAATAACGGCAGCAATAGTCGTAGAAGCAATAGTTGGCGAGATGACAACGATGCTACGATGGAGATCAAGGTGTCGCGCCGGTGACGATGGTGATCATGACGGTGCTTCGGAGATGGAGATCACAAGCACAAGATGATGATGGCCATATCATATCAGTTATATTGATTGCATGTGATGTTCATCCTTTATGCATCTTATTTTGCTTTGATTGACGGTAGCATTATAAGATGATCTCTCACTAAATTTCAAGATAAAAGTGTTCTCCCTGAGTATGCACCGTTGCCAAAGTTCGTCGTGCCGAGACACCACGTGATGATTGGGTGTGATAAGCTCTACGTCCATCTACAAATGGTGCAAGCCAGTTTTGCACATGCAGAATACTTGGGTTAAACCTGACGAGCCTAGCATATGCAGATATGGCCTCGAAACACTGAGACCGAAAGGTCGAGCGTGAATCATATAGTAGATATGATCAACATAATGATGTTCACCATTGAAAACTACTATTTCACGTGATGATCAGTTATGGTTTAGTTGATATGGATAACATGATCACTTAGATGATTAGAGGGATGTCTATCTAAGTGGGAGTTCTTAAGTAATATGATTAATTGAACTTAAATTTATCATGAACTTAGTACCTGATAGTATTTTGCTTATCTATGTTGTTGTAGATAGATGGCCCGTGATGTTGTTCCGTTGAATTTTAATGTGTTCCTTGAGAAAGCAAAGTTGAAAGATGATGGTAGCGATTACACGGACTGGGTCCGTAACTTGAGGATCATCCTCATTGCTGCACAGAAGAATTACGTCCTAGAAGCACCGCTGGGTGCCAGACCTGCTGCAGATGCTGCTGATGACGTTAAGAACGTCTGGCACAGTAAAGCTGATGACTACTCGATAGTTCAGTGTGCCATGCTTTACGGCTTAGAACCGGGACTTCAACGACGTTTTGAACATCATGCAGCATATGAGATGTTCCAGGAGTTGAAGTTAATATTTCAAGCAAATGCCTGGATTGAGAGATATGAAGTCTCCAATAAGTTCTATAGTTGCAACATGGAGGAGAATAGTTCTGTCAGTGAGCATATACTCAAAATGTCTGGGTATCATAATCACTTGACTCAACTGGGAGTTAATCTTCCTGTTGATAGTGTCATTGACAGAGTTCTTTAATCACTGCCACCAAGCTACAAAAGCTTCGTGATGAACTATAATATGCAAGGGATGAATAAGACAATTCCCGAGCTCTTCGCGATGCTAAAGGCTGCGGAGGTAGAAATCAAAAAGGAGCATCAAGTGTTGATGGTTAACAAAACCACCAGTTTCAAGAAAAAGGGTAAAGGGAAGAAGAAGGGGAACTTCAATAAGAACGGCAAACAAGTTGCTGCTCAAGAGAAGAAACCCAAATCTGGACCTAAGCCTGAGACTGGGTGCTTCTACTACAAACAGACTGGTCACTGGAAGCGGAACTGCCCCAAGTATTTGGCGGATAAGAAGGATGGCAAGGTGAACAAAGGTATATGTGATATACATGTTATTGATGTGTACCTTACCAGAGCTCGCAGTAGCACCTGGGTATTTGATACTGGTTCTGTTGCTAATATTTGCAACTCGAAACAGGGACTACGGATTAAGCGAAGACTGGCTAAGGACGAGGTGACGATGCGCGTGGGAAATGGTTCCAAAGTCGATGTGATCGTCGTCGGCACGCTACCTCTACATCTACCTTCGGGATTAGTTTTAGACCTAAATAATTGTTATTTGGTGCCAGCGTTAAGCATGAACATTATATCTGGATCTTGTTTGATGCGAGATGGTTATTCATTTAAATCAGAGAATAATGGTTGTTCTATTTATATGAGTAATATCTTTTATGGTCATGCACCCTTGAGGAGTGGTCTATTTTTGTTGAATCTCGATAGTAGTAATACACATATTCATAATGTTGAAGCCAAAAGATGCAAAGTTAATAATGATAGTGCAAATTATTTGTGGCACTGCCGTTTGGGTCATATTGGTATAAAGTGCATGAAGAAACTCCATACTGATGGACTTTTGGAATCACTTGATTATGGATCACTTAGTACTTGCGAACCATGCCTTATGGGCAAGATGACTAAAACGTCGTTCTCCGGAACAATGGAGCGAGCAACAGACTTGTTGGAAATCGTACATACTAATGTATGTGGTCCGATGAATATTGAAGCTCGCGGCGGGTGTCGTTATTTTCTCACCTTCACATATGATTTGAGCAGATATGGGTATATCTACTTAATGAAACATAAGTCTGAAACATTTGAAAAGTTCAAAGAATTTCAGAGTGAAGTGGAAAATCATCTTAACAAGAAAATAAAGTTTCTACGATCTGATCGTGGAGGAGAATATTTGAGTTATGAGTTTGGTCTACATTTCAAACAATGTGGAATAGTTTCGCAACTCACGCCACCCGGAACACCACAGCGTAATGGTGTGTCCGAATGTCGTAATCGTACTTTACTAGATATGGTGCGATCTATGGTGTCTCTTACTGATTTACCGCTATCATTTTGGGGTTATGCTTTAGAGACGGTTGCATTCACGTTAAATAGGGCACCATCAAAATCCGTTGAGACGACGCCTTATGAACTATGGCTTGGCAAGAAACCAAAGTTGTCATTTCGGAAAGTTTGGGGATGTGATGCTTATGTGAAAATGCTTCAACCTGATAAGCTCGAACCCAAATCAGAGAAATGTGTCTTCATAGGATACCAAAAGGAAACTGTTGGGTACACCTTCTATCACAGATCCTCTGAAGGCAAGACATTCGTTGCTAAGAATGGATCCTTTCTAGAGAAGGAGTTTCTCTCAAAAGAAGTGAGTGGGAGGAAAGTAGAACTTGATGAGGTAACTGTACCTGCTCCCTTATTAGAGAGTAGTTCGTCACAAAAATCGGTTCCTGTGACACCTACACCAATTAGTGAGGAAGTTAATGATGATGATCATGAAACTTCAGATCAAGTTACTACCGAACCACGTAGGTCAACCAGAGCAAGATCCGCACCAGAGTGGTATGGTCCTATTCTGTAGGTCATGTTACTTGACCATGACGAACCTACGAACTATGAGGAAGCGATGATGAGCCCAGATTCCGCAAAATGGCTTGAGGCCATGAAATCTGAGATGGGATCCATGTATGAGAACAAAGTGTGGACTTTGGTTGACTTGCCCGATGATTGGCAAGCCATTGAGAATAAATGGATCTTCAAGAAGAAGACTGACGCTGACGGTAATGTTACTGTCTATAAAGCTTGACTTGTTGCGAAAGGTTTTCGACAAGTTCAAGGAGTTGACTACGATGAGACCTTCTCACCTGTAGCGATGCTTAAGTCCGTCCGAATCATGTTAGCAATTGCCGCATTTTATGATTATGAAATTTGGCAAATGGATGTAAAGACTGCATTCCTGAATGGATTTCTGGAAGAAGAGTTGTATATGATGCAACCTGAAGGTTTTATCGATCCAAAGGGTACTAATAAAGTGTGCAAGCTCCAGCGATCCATTTATGGATTGGTGCAAGCCTCTCGGAGTTGGAATAAACATTTTGATAGTGTGGTCAAATCATGTGGTTTTATACAGACTTTTGGAGAAGCCTGTATTTACAAGAAAGTGAGTGGGAGCTCTGTAGCATTTCTAATATTGTATGTGGATGACATATTGTTGATTGGAAATGATATAGAATTTCTAGATAGCATAAAAGGATACTTGAATAAGAGTTTTTCAATGAAAGACCTCGGTGAAGCTGCTTATATATTGGGCATCAATATCTATAGAGATAGATCAAGACGCTTAATTGGACTTTCACAAAGCACATACCTTGATAAAGTTTTGAAGAAGTTCAAAATGGATCAAGCTAAGAAAGGGTTCTTGCCTGTGTTACAAGGTGTGAAGTTGAGTAAGACCCAATGCCCGACCACTGCAGAAGATAGAGAGAAAATGAAAAGTGTTCTCTATGCTTCAGCCATAGGCTCTACCATGCATGCAATGTTGTGTACCAGACCTGATGTGTGCCTTGCTATTAGCCTAGCAGGGAGGTACCAAAGTGATCCAGGAATGGATCATTGGACAGTGGTCAAGAACATCCTGAAGTACCTGAAAAGGACCAAGGATATGTTTCTCGTTTATGGAGGTGACAAAGAGCTCATCGTAAATTGTTACGTTGATGCAAGCTTTGACACTGATCCAGACAATTCTAAATCGCAAACCGGATACGTGTTTATATTGAACGGTGGAGCTGTCAGTTGGAGCAGTTTTAAACAGAGCGTCGTGGCGGGATCTACATGTGAAGCGGAGTACATTGCTGCTTTGGAAGCAGCAAATGAAGGAGTCTGGATGAAGGAGTTCATATCCGATCTAGGTGTCATACCTAGTGCATCGGGTCCAATGAAAATCTTTTGTGACAATACTGATGCAATTGCCTTGGCAAAGGAATCCAGATTTCACAAGAGAACCAAGCACATCAAGAGACGCTTCAACTCCATCCGGGAACAAGTCCAGGTGGGAGACATAGAGATTTGCAAGATACATACGGATCTGAATGTTGTAGGCCCGTTGACTAAACCTCTTCCACGAGCAAAACATGATCAGCACCAAGGCTCCATGGGTGTTAAAATCATTACCGTGTAATCTAGATTATTGACTCTAGTGCAAGTGGAAGACTGAAGGAAATATGCCCTAGAGGCAATAATAAAGTTATTATTTATTTCCTTATTTCATGATAAATGTTTATCATTCATGCTAGAATTGTATTAACCGGAAACATAATACATGTGTGAATACATAGACAAACATAGTGTCACTAGTATGCCTCTACTTGACTAGCTCATTGATTAAAGATGGTTAAGTTTCCTAACCATAGACATGAGTTGTTATTTGATCAATGGGATCGCATCATTAGGAGAATGATGTGATTGACTTGACCCATTCCGTTAGCATAGCACTTGATCATTTTTGTTTACTGCTATTGCTTTCTTCATGACTTATACATGTCCTTATGACTATGAGATTATGCAACTCACAGATACCGGAGGAACACTTTGTGTGCTACCAAACGTCACAACATAACTGGGTGATTATAAAGGTGATCTACAGGTGTCTCCAATGGTACTTGTTGAGTTGGCATAGATCAAGATTAGGATTTGTCACTCCGATTGTCGGAGAGGTATCTCTGGGCACTCTCGGTAATGCACATCACTATAAGCTTGCAAGCAATGCAACTAATGAGTTAGTTGCGGGATAGTGCATTATGAAACGAGTAAAGAGACTTGCCGGTAATGAGATTGAACTAGGTATTGGGATACCGACGATCGAATCTCGGGCAAGTAACATACCGATGACAAAGAGAACAACGTATAGTGTTATGCGGTTTGACCGATAAAGATCTTTGTAGAATATGTAGGAACCAATATGAGCATCCAGGTTCCGCTATTGGTTATTGACCGAAGACATGTCTCGGTCATGTCTACATAGTTCTCGAACCCGTAGGGTCCGCACGCTTAAAGTTCTGTGACGATCAGTTTTATGAGTTTATATGTTTTGATGTACCAAAGGGAGTTCGGAGTCCTGGATATGATCACGGACATGACGAGGAGTCTTGAAACGGTCGAGACATGAAGATTGATATATTGGAAGCCTACATTTGGACATCGGAAGAGTTTCGGGTAAAATCGGGATTTTACCGGATTACCGGGGGGTTACCGGAACCCCCCGGGGGCTAATGGGCCTTGTTGGGCCATAAGGGAAAGAGAGAGGGGCCGGCCTAGGGCAGGCAGCGCGCCCCCCACCCCTATGGTCCGAATTGGACTAGGAGAGGGGGGAGGGCGGCGCCCCCCTTTCCTTCTCTTTCTCTCCCTTCCTTTCCCCCTCCTAGTAGGAGTAGGAAAGAGGGGAATCCTAGTCCTACTAGGAGGAGGATTCCTCCTCCTGGCGCACCAACAAGGGCCGGCCGGCCTCCCCCTTGCTCCTTTATATACAAGGGCAGGGGGGCACCTCTAGACACACAAGTTGATCACAAAGATCTCTCCCAGTCGTGTGCGGTGCCCCCCTCCACCATAATCCACCTCGGTCATACTGTAGCGGTGCTTAGGCGAAGCCCTGTCACGGTAGCTTCATCAACATCGTCACCATGCCGTCGTGCTGACGAAACTCTTCCCTGAGCTCTACTGGATCATGAGTTCGCGGGACATCCCCGAGCTGAACGTGTGCTGAACGCGGAGGTGCCGTACGTTCGATATTGAGGATCGGTCGATCGTGAAGACGTACGACTACATCAACCGCGTTGTCATAACGCTTCCGCTTAACGGTCTACGAGGGTACATGGACGACACTCTCCCCTCTCGTTGCTATGCATCACCATGATCCTGCGTGTGCGTAGGAATTTTTTTTAAATTACTACGTTCCCCAACATATGTGTTGAAGGATGGATACAACTGGATGTAGGGATTGTTAGTTTGGGTGAGATATTATGCTTCCCCTGTATCCCCAACACCTGATTGCATAACCAGAAAGTTTTCGGGAGTTTATAAGTGGGAATTCAAGTATCTCGTAGGATATCTTTCCAATAGACACATGATACGATATGGGATCTATCACATGTTTGTTTCCGGCTAATTTTGCAAGCCAATCCTTTGTTTTGTTTTCAGTTGTGGTATTCGAGTTGCTTCGAAGTCAAGTGTTGATTCTATACCTTCCCTAAGTGGTGTTCTCATATTTCTATGTGGATGCTAATCCTTCTTGATCATCATGGTTGTATTTTCAATTCTTTCCAACCGGTGTGCTTCTCCTCAAGTATCCATTTTATTGATGGGAACTCTCTCCATTCTTTTCCCATCAAGGTTCCTATCCGGTGATTCTCAGGAAGATACTAACGGAGCTTCAAGTTTATCATTCTTCGTTCTCTTTTCTTCTCCGGTGGGTTTAATTCAAGATTTGCCAATCATATCTTTTCCTCGTTGCAAATGATTTCTCATGCCGGTGCACCTTATAATCATTCACTTCTCACTATTCATTTGCTCCGGAGTGCTGAAGATTTCTCAGAAGATTCGTTTCCATTCCCAATCCGTTCAAGTTATTTTGAGGTTGTATCTCTTTCAATCCATTTAATTCAACCGGCGCATTCTCTCTTTTAAATCATTCCAACGGTGTTTCTCTTGAGTGGCCCCTAACCCACAGGTCTTTTTTCCAGGATCTTACCTGACTCTTCTAATTCTTTCCGGAGTCATTCTCAAATTCATTGCAAAGTTTGACGTAAGAATGAATTGTCATCAGTCAAATGTCTTTCTCCAAGATCTTTCAAATTATTTTCATCGTCGGTTCAACCTTTCTAATTTTCATCCCGGAGTATCTCAACAATTCATGGTGGTGTTTCTCGTCATCATTCTCAGATTTTGAAGATCGAAGAAGAGTTTTTCCTCCAAATATTATCCGTTCTCTCATAGATGCATAGTTCAAGCTTGCTGCCATCCTCTCATAATTGTTTTCGATTGTGAGAATTCTTTTCACCCATCCAAAGCAATTCATGAGTCTTTTCAGTTTGATTCTCCGAAGGCCATCATTTCGGGTTTATTCATTCTCAGCTTTCAGCTCTCATTCTCCAAATCTTACCGGTGCTGCATTCAAGTATTCTCTAATCAGCTCGTGATCTCTTTGTTCTCTTGTATCAAATTCTCTCAAGTATCTTCATTCGTTCTCTAATTCTTACCGGTGATTCACCCCTTTACTTCGTTCATTTTCAATTCTTACGGTGGTTTGTTCAAGATTTCTCTTCCTTTGTGTTCATATCAATTTATTCGTTGTTTCAAGCCTACCGGTGGTTCGTCGAAGACCTTCTCAAGTTTGCACTATGATACGTCTCCAACGTATCTATAATTTTTGATTGCTCCATGCTATATTATCTACTATTTTGGATGTTTATGGGCTTTATTATACACTTTTATATCATTTTCGGGACTAACCTATTAACCCAGAGCCCAGTGCCAGTTTCTGTTTTTTCCTTGTTTTAGAGTATCGCAGAAAAGGAAAATCAAACGGAGTCCAATTGACCTGAAACTTCACGGAACTTATTTTTAGAAGGAAAGCAACCCGGGAGACTTGGAGTCCACGTAAGGGGAGCTTCGAGGAAGCCACGAGGTAGGGGGCGCGCCCACCCCCCTGGGCACGCCCTCCACCCTTGTGGGCCCCTCGTGGCCCCCCTGACGTACTTCTTCCGCCTATATATCTCCATATACCCTAAAGACACTAGGGGAGCACAATAGATCGGGAGTTCCGCCGCCAGAAGCCTCCGTAGCCACCGAAAGCCAATCTAGACCCGTTCCGGCACCCTGCTGGAGGGGGCAATCCCTCTCCGGTGGCCATCTTCATCATCTCGGTGCTCTCCATGACGAGGAGGGAGTAGTTCTCCCTCGGGGCTGAGGGTATGTACCAGTAGCTATGTGTTTGATCTCTCTCTCTCTCTATCTCTCTCTCGTGTTCTTGATTTGGCACGATCTTGATGTACCGCGAGCTTTGCTATTATAGTTGGATCTTATGTTTCTCCTCCCCCTCTACTCTCTTGTAATGGATTGAGTTTCCCCTTTGAAGTTATCTTATCGGATTGAGTCTTTAAAGATTTGGGAACACTTGATGTATGTCTTGCCGTGCGTATCTGTGGTGACAATGGGATACCACGTGATTCACTTGATGTATGTTTTGGTGATCAACTTGCGAGTTCCGCCCATGAACCTATGCATAGGGGTTG
Source organism: Triticum urartu (assembly GCF_056163025.1). NCBI lineage: Eukaryota > Viridiplantae > Streptophyta > Magnoliopsida > Poales > Poaceae > Triticum > Triticum urartu. The sequence continues at coordinate 30,342,667 of NC_141877.1, forward strand.
GCACACGTTTTCATCGTGATTCTCCGGTAGAAACTTTGGGGCACTCTTTGAGGTCCTATGTGTTGGTTGAATAGATGAATCTGAGATTGTGTGACGCATATCGTATAATCATGCCCACGGATACTTGAGGTGACATTGGAGTATCTAGGTGACATTAGGGTTTTGGTTGATTTATGTCTTAAGGTGTTATTCTAGTACGAACTCTAGGGTTGTTTGTGACACTTATAGGAATAGCCCAACGGATTGATTGGAAAGAATAACTTTGAGGTGGTTTCGTACCCTACCATAATCTCTTCGTTCGTTCTCCGCTATTAGTGACTTTGGAGTGACTCTTTGTTGCATGTTGAGGGATAGTTAAGTGATCCAATTATGTTATTATTGTTGAGAGGACTTGCACTAGTGAAAGTATGAACCCTAGGCCTTGTTTACTATCATTGCAATACCGTTTACGCTCACTTTTATCATTATTTACCTTGATGTTTTTATATTTTCAGATTACAAATACCTTTATCTACCATCCATATACCACTTGTTTCACCATCTCTTCGCCGAACTAGTGCACCTATACAATTTACCATTGTATTGGGTGTGTTGGGGACACAAGAGACTCTTTATTTTTTGGTTGCAGGGTTGCTTGAGAGAGAGACCATCTTCATCCTACGCCTCCTACGGATTGATAAACCTTAGGTCATCCACTTGAGGGAAATTTGCTACTATCCTACAAACCTCTGCACTTGGAGGCCCAACAACGTCTACAAGAACAAGGTTGTGTAGTAGACATCAAGCTCTTTTCTGGCGCAGTTGCCGGAGAGGTTAGCGCTTGAAGGTATATCTTTCGATCTTGCAATCGAGTCTTTTAGTTTCTTGTTTTATCTCTAGTTTAGTTTAGAAAAAAGAAAACTACAAAAAATGGAATTAAGTTTACCTCATACGCTTCATATTTTTAATATCTTTCGTGAGTATGATGGAAAGGAAAATTGTGCCAAAGTGTTAGAAGAAGAATGCATTAAAATGTTTGGCACTAAATATTTGAATGATGAGCATGATTGCAATGTTGTTAGTATGAATTCCTTGAATATCCATGATGCTAATGATATGCAAAGCCCCAAGCTTGGGGAAGCTATGTTTGATGAAGATAATATTTTTTGTCCCCCAAGTTTTGATGAGCAAATTTATTTTGATGATAGCATCCCTCCTATCTATGATGATTATTGTGATGATACGTATGCTTTAAAGAATAATGATAACCATGAAACTTGTCACCTTGATCTTAATTTTCAATCACATGATAGTTATTTTGTTGAGTTTGCTCCCACTATTATTCATGAGAAGAATTTTGCTTATGTGGAGAGTAATAAAATTTGTATGCTTGTAGATCATGAAAAGAATGCTTTAGGTGCTGGTTATATTGTTGAATTCATTCATGACGCTACTGAAAATTATTATGAGGGAGGAATATATGCTTGTAGGAATTGCAACAATATCAGGTTTCCGCTCTATGTGCTTAAAGTCTTGAAGTTATGCTTGTGTTGCTTTCTTATGCAAGTTGATTCTTGTTCCCACAAGTTGTTTGCTCACAAAATCCCTATGCATAAGAAGTGGGTTAGACTTAAATGTTCTAGTCATATTCTTCATGATGCTCTCTTTATGTTACAATTCTTACCCTTTATGTGAGCATCATTGAAATCATCATGCCTAGCTAGGGGCGTTAAACGATAGCGCTTGTTGGGAGGCAACCCAACTTCATTTTTGTTCCTTGCTTTTTGTTCCTGTTTAGTAATAAATAATTCATCTAGCCTCTGTTTAGATGTGGTTTTATGTGTTTAATTAGTGTTTGTCCCAAGTAGAACCTTTGGGAAGACTTGGGGAAAGTCTTTGCGATCATGTTGTAAAAAACAGAAACTTTAGCGCTCACGAGAACTGCTGCCATTTTTATTTGGAGAGTTCTATTTAGTTAATTCTTTTTGAAGATGATTAATAGATAAATTAATCACGTCCAGCAATTTATTTTAGAATTTTTGGGGTTCCAAAAGTTTGCGTTAGTTACAGATTACTACAGACTGTTCTGTTTTTGACAGATTCTGTTTTTCGTGTGTTGTTTGCTTATTTTGATGAATCAATGGCTAGTAAAATATTTTATAAACCATAGAGAAGTTGTAATACAGTAGGTTTAACACCAATATAAATAAAGAATGAGTTCATTACAGTACCTTGAAGTGGTGTTTTGTTTTCTTTCGCTAACGGAGCTTACGAGTTTTCTGTTAAGTTTTGTGTTGTGAAGTTTTCAAGTTTTGGGTAAAGATTCAATGGACTTTGGAATAAGGAGTGGCAAGAGCCTAAACTTGGGGATGCCCAAGTTACCCCAAGGTAATATTCAAGGACAACCAAAAGCCTAAGCTTGGGGATGCCCCGGAAGGCATCCCCTCTTTCGTCTTCGTTCATCGGTAATTTTACTTGGAGCTATATTTTTATTCGCCACATGATATGTGTTTTGCTTGGAGCGTCATTTTATTTTCTTTTGTTTTTCTTTCTGTTTGAATAAAGTATCAAGATCTGAACTTATTAAATGGGAGAGTCTTCACATAGTTGCATAATTATTCGACTACTCATTGATCTTCACTTATATCTTTCGGAGTAGTTTGTCATTTGCTCTAGTGCTTCACTTATATCCTTTTAGAGCACGGTGGTGGTTTTATTTTATAGAAATAGATGAACTCTCATGCTTCACTTATATTATTTTGAGAGTCTTTAATAGCATGGTAATTTTCTTAAATAATCCTAATATGCTAGGCATCCAAGAATAGTAAAAACTTTCTTATGAGTGTGTTGAATACTAAGAGAAGTTTGATGCTTGATGATTGTTTTGAGATATGGAGGTAATAATATCAAAGTCGTGCTAGTTGAGTAGTTGTGAATTTGAGAAATAATTGTGTTGAAGTTTGCAAGTCCCGTAGCATGCACGTATGGTAAACGCTGTGTAACAAATTTGAAACATGAGGTGTTATTTGATTGTCCTCCTTATGAGTGGCGGTCGGGGACGAGCGATGGTCTTTTCCTACCAATCTATCCCCCTAGGAGCATGCGTGTAGTGCCGAGGTTTTTGATGACTTGTAGATTTTTGCAATAAGTATGTGAGTTCCTTGTACATCTCGTTTCAACCGGAGTGCTCGCATGTACTTCTTGTCCATCACAACTCTTTTCTTATGTCTTTCAACCTACAAGGTTCTAGTAATGTTCCTTGTTCCTTTGTTCTAACGGAGTGTTTTTAACTTTGTTCATCTTCGTTGTATTCTTTCTTTCAATTTGTTCAACCCCGCAAGGTTCTTTGGTTTCACTCATCTTTCAAAGAAGCAACTTAGTTTTACCTCTTCTCTTTCTCATCCGTTTTTCTCCGGTGCCATCTTAGATCTCGGGATGAGATCCTCTTGTAGTGGTGGAGTATTGTGACGCCCCGAGACCGTTGCGCCAGGTGTCTTCCAGCTATTCGTTGTTGTTGCCTTGTCATTCGCTTGCGTGTTGCATCTTTCCATGTCATCATCCCCATTGCATCTGCATGTTTTCAAAACTTGCATTCGTCCGGGCCTCCAAGTTCTTTCTGTTGTCCGTTCTAAGCCCAGACACACTTGCACGCGCCCACGACATATCGAAATAGTATTTTATAAGTGGCTGGAAAATGTTCTCTGAATGGGTTGAAAGTTGGCATGCGGTGTTGTTATGTTGTCAGTAGGCCGCTTGCCAAGCTTCATCGCATTCGGAGTTCGTTTGATAGCCCAATTGTTAAACTTATGGCCGCAATATAGTTGGTCTAACGTCAGACGTTTTCGGTCTCCGAAAACTGCTGTCAGGCCTCTCTCTCTCTCTTTCCTCTCCTCTCAGCCCGAGGCATTCTGCAGAGCCCACAAGTTCCAACCGACCCCTCGCGTGAGCGTCCGAAACTGCCCCGAACCCAAACCGCTCAGTCATCACCGTTGCATTCAGATCATTCCCTAACATCTATAAAACATCTTCGTTTTATTTATTGGACTCCCTAGCCTATTTTCCTCGACCGCCCGATTACGATCGGACGGGTTGAATACCCCTTCCCAAAACCCACTTAATATATATACAGGTCCAACCCTGGGATGTAGGTGGCTTGTCCCATCCTTCCCACTCCGCCGCCACCATCTCCCTCGGGATCTCTCCCGAGCCAACCAGCGCCCTCCACCAATCTACCAACCGAAGCCGCCTCCTCCTTCCTCGTTTTTCCCATCGGACCAACCATCTCCTCTCCCTTGATCCACCCATTCCCGCACTCCTCCCCATGGTTTCCAGGTCGAGCGAGCTCAATCTCCAGCAGCAGCACCATGGCGCCCGGAGCAACCCACGCCTCCGTCTGTAAGCAGCAACTCGTCGCCGGCCTCCCCTTCCTCGGCCACTTGTGGATTCAGCGCCTCAGCGCCCGGATCCATCCGTCTTCGCGTCGACCGTGCCACCGGACTGCCCTCTTGGCCTGCCTCCAGCGCACCGCCATCCAGGACCCTGCAGGCCGCTCCGCTCGTCGGAGTTGGAGTCCCGCAGGTCGCGACTTCTCGACCTGCACCTCGCCATAGTCCCACACAAGCCGCCGCTGCGGGTCGCCCCAACGCCTTCCCTGTTGGAAATATGCCCTAGAGGCAATAATAAATTGATTATTATTATATTTCCTTGTTCATGATAATCGTTTATTATCCATGCTAGAATTGTATTGATAGGAAACTCAGATACATGTGTGGATACATAGACAACACCATGTCCCTAGTAAGCCTCTAGTTGACTAGCTCGTTGATCAATAGATGGTTACGGTTTCCTGACCATGGACATTGGATGTCGTTGATAACGGGATCACATCATTAGGAGAATGATGTGATGGACAAGACCCAATCCTAAGCATAGCACTAGATCGTGTAGTTCGTATGCTAAAGCTTTTCTAATGTCAAGTATCATTTCCTTAGACCATGAGATTGTGCAACTCCCGGATACCGTAGGAATGCTTTGGGTGTGCCAAACGTCACAACGTAACTGGGTGGCTATAAAGGTACACTACAGGTATCTCCAAAAGTGTCTGTTGGGTTGGCACGAATCGAGACTGGGATTTGTCACTACGTGTGACGGAGAGGTATCTCTGGGCCCACTCGGTAGGACATCATCATAATGTGCACAATGTGATCAAGGAGTTGATCACGGGATGATGTGTTATGGAACGAGTAAAGAGACTTGCCGGTAACGAGATTGAACAAGGTATCGGGATACCGACGATCGAATCTCGGGCAAGTATCATACCGATAGACAAGGGAATTGTATACGGGATTGATTAAGTCCTTGACATCGTGGTTCATCCGATGAGATCATCGTGGAACATGTGGGAGCCAACATGGGTATCCAGATCCCGCTGTTGGTTATTGACCGGAGAACGTCTCGGTCATGTCTGCATGTCTCCCGAACCCATAGGGTCTACACACTTAAGGTTCGATGACACTAGGGTTATAAAGGAAGTTTGTATGTGGTTACCGAATATTGTTCGGAGTCCCAGATGAGATCCCGGACGTCACGAGGAGTTCCAGAATGGTCCGGAGGTAAAGATTTATATATGGGAAGTCCTGTTTTGGTCACCGGACAGGTTTCGGGGTCACCGGTATTGTACCGGGACCACCGGAAGGGTCCCCGGGGGTCCACCGGGTGGGGCCACCTGCCCCGAGGGGCCACATGGGCTGTAGGGGTGTGCGCCTTGGCCTATATGGGCCAAGGGCACCAGCCCCAAGAGGCCCATGCGCCAAGAGATAAGGAAAGGAAGAGTCCTAAAGGGGGAAGGCACCTCCTAGGTGCCTTGGGGAGGAGGGACTCCTCCCTGGCCGCACCCTTCCTTGGAGGAAGGGCCAAGGCTGCGCCCCCCCCCCCCTCTCCCTTGCCCCTATATATATGTGGGGGTGGGAGGGTAGCCAGACCAATGTTCTGGTGCAGCCCTCCCCTTCTCCCAAGTACTTCTCCTCTCCCGTGGTGCTTGGCGAAGCCCTGCAGGATTGCCACGCTCCTCCACCACCACCACGCCGTTGTGCTGCTGCTGGATGGAGTCTTCCTCAACCTCTCCCTCTCTCCTTGCTGGATCAAGGCGTGGGAGACATCGTCGGGCTGTACGTGTGTTGAACGCGGAGGTGCCGTCCGTTCGGCGCTAGGATCATCGGTGATTTGGATCACGACGAGTACGACTCCATCAACCCCGTTCTCTTGAACGCTTCCGCTTAGCGATCTACAAGGGTATGTAGATGCACTCTCCTTCCCCTCGTTGCTGGTCTCTCCATAGATAGATCTTGGTGACACGTAGGAAAATTTTGAATTTCTGCTACGTTACCCTACAGTGGCATCATGAGCTAGGTCTATGCGTAGTTTCTATGCACGAGTAGAACACAAAGTAGTTGTGGGCGTTGATTTTGTTCAATATGCTTACCGTTACTAGTCCAATCTTGATTCGGTGGCATTGTGGGATGAAGCGGCCCGGACCGACCTTACACGTACTCTTACGTGAGACTGGTTCCACCGACTGACATGCACTAGTTGCATAAGGTGGCTAGCGGGTGTCTGTCTCTCCCACTTTAGTCGGATCGGATTCGATGAAAAGGGTCCTTATGAAGGGTAAATAGCAATTGGCATATCACGTTGTGGTTTTTGCGTAGGTAAGAAACGTTCTTGCTAGAAACCCATAGCAGCCACGTAAAACATGCAAACAACAATTAGAGGACGTCTAACTTGTTTTTGCAGGGTATGCTATGTGATGTGATATGGCCAAAAGGATGTGATGAATGATATATGTGATGTATGAGATTGATCATGTTCTTGTAATAGGAATCACGACTTGCATGTCGATGAGTATGACAACCGGCAGGAGCCATAGGAGTTGTCTTAATTTATTTATGACCTGCGTGTCAACATAAACGTCATGTAATTACTTTACTTTATTGCTAACCATTAGCTGTAGTAGTAGAAGTAATAGATGACGTGACAACTTCATGGAGACACGATGATGGAGATCATGATGATGGAGATCATGGTGTCATGCCGGTGACGATGATCATGAAGCCCCGAAGATGGAGATCAAGAGGAGCAAAGTGATGATGGCCATATCATGTCACTATTTGATTGCATGTGATGTTTATCATGTTTATGCATCTTGTTTACTTAGAACGACGGTAGTAAATAAGATGATCCCTCATAATAATTTCAAGAAAGTGTTCCCCCTAACTGTGCACCGTTGTGACAGTTCGTTGTTTCGAAGCACCACGTGATGATCGGGTGTTAGATTCTAACGTTCACATACAACAGGTGTAAGACAGATTTACACACGCGAAACACTTAGGTTGACTTGACGAGCCTAGCATGTGTACAGACATGGCCTCGGAACACAGAAGACCGAAAGGTCGAGCATGAGTCATATGGTAGATACGATCAACATGAAGATGTTCACCGATGTTGACTAGTCCGTCTCACGTGATGATCGGACACGGCCTAGTTGAATCGGATCATGTAATCACTTAGATGACTAGAGGGATGTCTATCTGAGTGGGAGTTCATAAGATGAACTTGTTTATCCTGAACATAGTCAAAAGGATTTTGCAAATTATGTCATAGCTCGCGCTTTAGTTCTATTGTTTAGATATGTTCCTAGAGAAAATTTAGTTGAAAGTTGATAGTAGCAATTATGCGGACTAGGTCCGTAAACCGAGGATTGTCCTCATTGCTTCATAGAAGGCTTATGTCCTTAATGCACCGCTCAGTGTGCTGAACCTCGAACGTTGTCTATGGATGTTGCGAACATCTGACATACACATTTTGATAACTACGTGATAGTTCAGTTAAACGGTTTAGAGTTGAGGCACCGATGACGGTTTTTGAAACGTCGCGAAACATATGAGATGTTTCGAGGGCTAAAATTGGAATTTCAGGCTCGTGCCCACGTCAAGAGGTATAAGACCTCCGACGATTTTCTTAGCCTGCAAACTAAGGGAGAAAAGCTCAATTGTTGAGCTTGTGCTCAGATTGTCTGAGTACATCAATCATTTGAATCGAGTGGGAGTTGATCTTCCAGATGAGACAGTGATGTTTCTCCAAAGTCATTGCCACCAAGCTGCTAGAGCTTCGTGATGTACTATAATATATCAGGGACATATATGATGATCCCTGAGATATTCGCGATGTTTGACACCAAAGTAGAAATCAAGAAGGAGCATCAATTGTTGATGGTTGGTGAAACCACTAGTTTCAAGAAGGGCAAGGGCAAGAAGGGATACTTCATGAAACGGCAATTCAGCTGCTTCTCTGGTGAAGAAACCCAAGGTTGAACCCAAACCCGAGACTAAGTGCTTCTGTAATAAGGGGAACAGCCACTGGAGCAGAATTACCCTAGATACTTGGTAGATTAGAAGGCTGGCAAGGTTGATAGAAGTATATTGGATATACATTGTGTTGATGTGTACTTTACTAGTACTCCTAGTAGCACCAGGGTATTAGATACCGGTTCGGTTGCTAAGTGTTAGTAACTCGAAATAAAAGCTACGGAATAAACGGAGACTAGCTAAAGGTGAGCTGACGATATGTGTTGGAAGTGTTTCCAATGTTGATATGATCAAGCATCGCACGCTCCCTCTACCATCGAGATTGGTGTTAAACCTAAATAATGGTTATTTGGTGTTTGCGTTGAGCATAGACATGATTGGATTATGCCTATCGCAATACGGTTATTCATTTAAGGAGAATAATCGTTACTCTGTTTATTTGAATAATACCTTCAATGGTCTTACGCCTAAAATGAATGGTTTATTGAATCTCGATCGTAGTGATACACATGTTCATGCCAAAAGATATAAGATAGTAATGATAGTACCACCTACTTGTGGCACTGCCACGTAAGTCATATCGGTATAAAATGCATGAAGAAGCTCCATGTTGATGGATCTTTGGGCTCACTCGTTTTTGAAAAGTTTGAGACATGCGAACCATGTCTATTGGTGTATATGCATGAAGAAACTCCATGCAAATGGACCGATTGAACTCACTTGATCTTGAATCACTTGAGACATGCAAATCATACCACATGGGCAAGATGACTGAAATCCTCGGTTTCAGTAAAATGGAACTAGAAAGCAACTTGTCGGAAGAAATACATTTTGATGTGTGCAGTCCAATGAGTGCTGAGGCGTGTAGTGGATATCGTTATGTTCTTACTTCACAAATGATTTGAGTAGATGTTGAGTACATTTACTTGATAAATCACGAGTCTGAATTATTGAAAGGTTCAAGTAATTTCAGGGTGAAGTTGAAAGATCGTCGTGACAAGAGGATAAAATATCTATGATATGATCATAGAGATGAATATCTGAATTACGAGTTTGGCACAGAATTAAGACATTGTGGAAATTGTTTCACAACTAATACAGCCTGGAACACCATAGTGTGATGGTGTGTCCGAACATCATAACTGCACCCTATTGGATATGATGCATACCATGATGTCTCTTATCGAATTACCACGATAGTTTATGGGTTAGGCATTGGAGACAACCACATTCACTTTAAAAGGGGCACCATGTGATTCCGATGAGATGACACCGTATGAACTATGGTTTAGACAAACCTAAGCTGTCATTTCTTAAAAGCTTGGGGCTGCGACGCTTATGTGAAAAAGGTTTCAGGCTGATAAGCTCGAACCCAAAGCGGATAAATGCATCTTCATAGGACACCCAAAAACAGTTGGGTATACCTCCTGTCTCAGATTCGAAAGCAATAAGGGATTGTTTCTAGAATCGGGTCCTTTCTCGAGGAAAAGTTTCTCTCGAAAGAATTGAGTGGGAGGATGGTGGAGACTTGATGAGGTTATTGAACCATCTCTTCAACTAGTGTGTGACAGGGCACAGGGAGTTGTTCCTCTGACACCTACACCAATTGAAGTGGAAGCTTATGATAGTGATCATGAAACTTCAGATCAAGTCACTACCAAACCTCGTAGGATGACAAGGATGCGTACTACTTCAGAGTGGTACGTAATCCTGTCTTGAAAGTCATGTTGCTAGATAACAATGAACCTACGAGCTATGGAGAAGCGTTGGTGGGCCCGGATTCCGATAAATGGCTCGAGGCCATAAAATCCGAGAAAGGATCCATGTATGAAAACAAAGTGTAGACTTTGGCAGAACAACTCGATGGTCGTAAGGCTGTTGAGTGCAGATGGATTTTAAAAGGAAGACGGAAAATGATGGTAAATGTCACCATTAAGAAAGCTCGACTTGTCGTTAAGATGTTTTCCGACAAGTTCAAGGAGTTGACTACGATGAGACTTTCTCACTCGTAGCGATGCTAAGAGTCTGTTGGAATTATATTAGCGATTACTGCATTATTTATGAAATCTTGCAGATAGGATGTCAAACATTGTTTCCTCGACGATTTTTGAGGAAAGGTTGTATGTGATACAACCGGAAGGTTTTGTCAATCCTGAAAGATGCTAATAAGTATGCAAAGCTCCAGCGATCCTTCTAAGGACTGGAGTAAGCATCTCGGAGTTGGAATGTATGCTTTGATGAGATGATCAAAGATTTTGGGTGTATACAAAGTTTATGAGAAACTTGTATTTCCAAAGAAGTGAGTGGGAGCACTATAGAATTTCTGATGAATATATGTTGTTGACATATTGTTGATCAGAAATGACGTAGAATTTCTGGAAAGCATATAGGGTTATTTGGAAAGTGTTTTTCAATGGAAAGCCTGGATTAAGCTACTTGAACATTGAGCATCAAGATCTATAAGGATAGATCAAAACGCTTAATGGTACTTTCAAATGAGCACATACCTTGACATGATCTTGAAGGTGTTCAAGATGGACCAGTCAAAGAAGGAGTTCTTGCCTGAGTTGTAAGGTATGAAGTTAAGACTTAAAGCTCGACCATGGCAGAAGAAAGAGGAAGGACGAAGGTCGTCCCCTATGCTTTTATCATAGGCTCTCTACAGTATGCTATGCTGTGTACCGCACCTGAAGTGTGCCTTGCCATGAGTCAGTCAAGGGGTACAAGAGTGATCTAAGAATGGATCACAGGACAGCGGTCAAAGTTATCCTTAGTAACTTGTGGACTAAGGAATTTTCTCGATTATGGAGGTGGTAAAAGAGTTCGTCGTAAAGGGTTACGTCGATGCAAGCTTAACACCTATCCGGATAGCTCTGAGTAGAGATACCGGATACGTATAATGGAGCAACAATTTAGAATAGCTCCAAGTAGAACAGTTATTTGGAATGGCTCTAAATGTAGCGTAGTAGTTGCATCTAGGAGATGACATAGAGATTTGTAAAGCGCACACGGATCTGAAAGGTTCAGACCCGTTGACTATAACCTCTCTCACAAGCATAACATGATCAAACCCAGAACTCATCGAGTGTTAATCACATGGTAAATGTGAACTAGATTATTGACTCTAGTAAACTCTTTGGGTGTTAGTCACATGGGGATGTGACCTTGAGTGTTAATCACATATCGATGTGAACTAGATTATTGACTCTAGTGCAAGTGGGAGACTGTTGGAAATATGCCCTAGAGGCAATAATAAATTGATTATTATTATATTTCCTTATTCATGATAATCGTTTATTATCCATGCTAGAATTGTATTGATAGGAAACTCAGATACATGTGTGGATACATAGACAACACCATGTCCCTAGTAAGCCTCTAGTTGACTAGCTCGTTGATCAATAGATGGTTACGGTTTCCTGACCATGGACATTGGATGTCGTTGATAACGGGATCACATCATTAGGAGAATGATGTGATGGACAAGACCCAATCCTAAGCATAGCACTAGATCGTGTAGTTCGTATGCTAAAGCTTTTCTAATGTCAAGTATCATTTCCTTAGACCATGAGATTGTGCAACTCCCGGATACCGTAGGAATGCTTTGGGTGTGCCAAACGTCACAACGTAACTGGGTGGCTATAAAGGTACACTACAGGTATCTCCGAAAGTGTCTGTTGGGTTGGCACGAATCGAGACTGGGATTTGTCACTCCGTGTGACGGAGAGGTATCTCTGGGCCCACTCGGTAGGACATCATCATAATGTGCACAATGTGATCAAGGAGTTGATCACGGGATGATGTGTTATGGAACGAGTAAAGAGACTTGCCGGTAACGAGATTGAACAAGGTATCGGGATACCGACGATCGAATCTCGGGCAAGTATCATACCGATAGACAAGGGAATTGTATACGGGATTGATTAAGTGCTTGACATCGTGGTTCTGTAACATCCCAAATTTGCAATTTGGAATGTTATACACTAGATCATCATGCATAGCATATTTTCTTGCATTTTGGTTGATCCAAGAAATTTCACGCAACTCAAGGACCTTCAGAGAGAGTTGGGGATTTTGTTATTTTCATATTTGAGAGTTTTCTCGAATTTGAAAAGAGGATCATTTGATTTATTTATTTCATCTTCAATTATTTTTCCAATATCAAAATATGAGAGAGGGAATAATATGACTTTCCCAAATTTAGGAAAAATGAAGATTTAATAAATAGATCAATTTTGGTTTTGCCGGAGTTTTGTTTGCTTTTTATTTGGATAGGGAAAAATGCACGTTTTCAAAAATTGCATTTTAGGTCCAGAGAAAAGTTCATTTTGTTCGACTCATTTTTAGGAGTCGGGGAAAATTTACTTTAGAAATTTTGGAGCCCGTTTAGATTTTCTTTTCTGTGTTTTTCTGCGCGCGAAACCGTTTAAAAAAAAGGAACTCCCGCAGGCCAGCCGGGCCAAAGGCCCAGCCAGCCGCCGCCCCCAGCAGCGCTGCGCGCCAGGCGCCAGGCGCCAGGCGCCGCCGCCTCTTGCTCTAGCTGAGTCCGGCTAGGGTTAGCCCCTCCCTTTTCCTTGTTTCGTTTTCCTATTCCTACTCTATTTCTTGTCCCCTACCCCAAGTCTCCTCTCCCCTCCCTAATATAAATACCCCAACACCCCCCCCTCTAAACCCATCAAATCAAACCCCACGCCCCCAAGCCCCAAGCCGCGCCCCACCCCGCGCCCTACACCGCACCCCACCCCACACCCGCGCCGCCGCCCTTGTGCCCTAGCGCCGCCGCCGCACCTTGCCCACGCCGCCGCACCTTGCCCACGCCACGCCGCCGGAGCCCCTCGCCGGAGACCTCGCCGGAGGTTGCCCCGCGTCTCTTTTCCTCGGATCGTTTTCTTCTAATCGTTCCGATTCTTTTCTTCTCTTCTGATTCATTTTCTAGATCGGTTTTTCGTTTCGGTTTTCTTCTCCGAAACCCTAGATCGGATTCGTTTTCTTTTCCGATTTAGTTGCCTTTGGACCGTTTGCCGGACCGTTCGTCCTAAAGAACGTGATCACCGGATTCTTCTAGGTTAACGAACGTCCGTTCGTATAACCGTTCTTCTTTTTCTTCTCGTCGGATTTATTCCGCGATCGCGATCTCAGATCCGATCTTCGTTCTAGTTTATCTTCTCGCTCGTTTATCGGAATCAGGTGATTCAAGTGCCTGGGGTTTCGTTTCGAAACCGCCGTTCCATCTAATCAACTTAAACAAGTTTTTGCCCCGGTAAAATTTGACCTAGTTTCAACTTGCTAGAACCGAGTTGTTTTCTTCCGCCGTTTGTTTTCCGTTTCTTTGTTCGGTTCGTTCTTTCTTTGCAACCGGAGTTCTTAAGTTGAACTTTCTGGTTTGATCTCTTGTTCGAGTTTTACCTGTGCATTAGATGAGTACTTATTGTGTGCTTGTTGTTTGTCTGCAATAGATTACCCGGATTGCGCCGCTTGTTACTTCGAATCCCTAGGACTCGCGGATCATCAGCAAGGCAAGTAACACTTCGATCATACCTTTTCTACAACCCATGTTTTATTGCATTAGATCAATTCCTCACACATTGCATGATTAGGATCTAATTAAATTGTGGGATGGGAAGTAGATGAGGTAGTACCTATTACCTGTATTATTATGAAAACTTTGGGAGTTACTTCTACGTTTGCTTATCATGCCATGCTATGCTAGTACACGTGGATTGGGTGAGTGATATCCATGACAGATGTGAGTTTGTTAATTTTAATGGTTTATCTAAGGTGGCAACTTAAACACACATCTGGGTGGATTGAGGCACCTAATGTCTATCAGGACTTGCCTGTTTTTTTTCGGACCGCCACCCAGGCTCAAATGGATCATAAGATCTTTCATGCTAGAAACATCCGTGTGCAGCCACAAGCCATTATGGGCTCTGGCATAGCTGACTAAGTTGTGCGAACTCTTACGGGGTGGAATAGCAGATGTAGGGGTTGTAGGTGGTACGGTCTACCCCACATGTAAGGTGCTAGCGCTTCTGAAAGACTGTGTCTCGGTCATCCGTCTTCTCAAACACCATGTAGTGCGAGAAACCAAACGGAGACGATCGAGTCTTGTGGGGAAAAGTGCGCAAACCTCTGCAGAGTGTACAAACGAATCATGATTAGCCATGTCCCCGGTTATGGACAACTTGAGTATCTAGTACTTGAATATCATGTGAATCTCAACATGTTACTTTTAATTAATGTTGTTGGGTTTTAATTGTTCACTTAATTGGGATCGGAATGCTGTCAACCATTCTCGATGTTTCACAACAACCATGATAGTTAAATAAATTTATTCCTTTGCAGCAGGGAAAAACTGGCTTTACGCAAAACTGTAACCATAGAGCTTTCCACCGGCCATATATGCATATAGTATAGTTGTTTCATTCCATTACTCTCTATGTGTTACATTGCCAGCATATTCCATGTGCTGACCCGTTTTTGGGCTGCAACTTCTCATGTTGCAGACTTTTCAGACGACGAGTAAGGTGTTTTAGGTCGTGGTTCTATACTCAGTGATGCCATTGGAGTTGATGGACCCATTTATCTTCCGAGTCTTCCGCTGTTATCGACACTAGATGGCCTTAAGCCATGTTTAGTGTAATAAGTTCTCTTTTGAGACAACGATGTAATAAGTGTGTGATTGCCACTCTGCTATAAATCCTTCGACGTACTGTGTGGTGTCAGCATTACTGATCCAGGGATGACACCTGAGCACAGAGCGCTTGATCCATTCGGATCGGGTCGCGACAGAGAATGGTATCAGAGCACACGCTGACTGTAGGACACGACCACTAAGTTAAAGCCATAGATCACCATTCTCTTCTCATTTTCTAACTCCTCATCTTTTCTACTCTTCTAGGATGACGCACGTGAAGATTAAGTACGCTCAACCGGATGAAGGCACACCTTTTGGATTTCACCTGAAGGAAGTCACCAAGTACCTGAACATTGGATTACCTAGCTTCACGGGAACCTTCAACGCCACTCTGCCTGAAGAGGAGCACTGGAAGATTCAAGCTCATGTTCCGGGGAGAACATTCGCGCCAATCACGAAACCCATAGATAGTGTTTACAATGCACCAACCTGGAGTCTGGGAAGGAGCATGGCAGCTCATATCACCATAGGACGCATTGGAGAAGTTTATCAAGAAGACCTCAAGGACACTATCTACTAGATTTGCGGACACCGAGATGAACAATGGGAGTTAGTCAGCACCAAGAAGGATAGATCCATTGCATCATTCATCCAGGAGTTAAACCAGCACATTCGATGCCACGAGAACCAGATGTGCAATGATATGATAGAGTTGAAGAATGCAAAGGCAAGGATCATCGAGCTAGAAGGAGAACTGAAGTCTACGCGCAAGGACTACATGGACGAGATCGTAGCTCTAGCAAGACACAATGGCGATCTTAAGCAGGAGATTGAAGAACTCAAGAGGAAGTTAGCATCCAAGGAAGAAGACGAGTACGTCGCATGTCCGGACAACTACATCATCATCGACGACACCGATTCGGATCCAAGTGAACCCGACTTTGAAGACGAAGCAGGAGCAGATATCATGGAGTCTTCCACCGGTTCAAATTTCTAGATGACCACCAGATAGTAGTAGTATTCCCCCATGTAAACATTATCCGAGCACTTTTGCGATAGTTAGACCGATTGTAAGCCCTTGTTTGATTGATTGAAGTGATTTTGTGTGCATTTGCTCATGTGCATAAGGGTAGTGTTTTCTCTTTAGACCTCACTCTATTCTTAATTCTCATCTTTTCTAAACCCTCAGATGCCTCCGAGACGTGACAATGGATTTCCACCGGAGCTCACTCAGTTGATCCAGCAGCAGAATCAATTAATGCAGATGTTAGTCCAGAACCAGCAGAACAACAACAACAACCCACCACCACCTGTTGACCACTTAGCCCGTTTTCTTAGGCTGAATCCGCCGGTGTTTTCCAGTAGCACCGAGCCGATAGTAGCAGACGATTGGCTCCGCAAGATAGGCAGGGAGTTGACCACTGCATGATGCACGGATGGTGAGAAAGTGAAGTTTGCCGCTCACCAGCTTGACGGACCCGCGGCAGCATGGTGGGAGAATTTCACAGCCACTTACCCAGTTGACACTGTCACATGGGATCAGTTTCAGCAAGCTTTCCGCACTGCCCATGTTTCAGCAGGAGCTATGGCCATAAAGAAGCGTGAGTTTCGTAACTTACGCCAAGGAGGAAGGACAGTTGGCCAGTACGTTGACGACTTCAGCAAGTTAGCACGTTATGCTCCAGATGACGTTGCTATGGATGCAGCTAAGCAGGAGAAGTTTCTGGAAGGATTGAATGATGAGCTAAGCATGCAGTTGATGGTAGCGAGTTTCATCAACTACCAGGAGTTGGTAGATCGTGCCATCATGATTGAAGGAAAGAAACAGCAGATTGAGAACCGCAAGAGGAAGTATGGACAGGGGAAGTATAACTCTGGAGCCCAGCAGAAGCCCCGTTTTACCCCTAAACCGGGATTTCAGTTTCAGCACACCCATGGAGGAGGTAGCTCGCACAACCATAATGGCCACAAGAAAGGTAATGGGAATGGAGGAAGCAACGGCCAGAACCGTACCATCCCATCGACCCCAACCAAGAGAGACCTGAGTCAAGTCACCTGTTTCAAGTGTTCCAAGACCGGACATTATGCCAATGAATGTCCTGAAGGCTAGAATGGAAATGGCAATGGAAGCTCTGGGAAGAAGCCAAACCCTTTCAATAGGGGACAGGTGAACCACGTTAATGTGGAGGAGGTTGAAGATCAGCCTGATGCAGTAAACGGTGAGTTTCTGGTTAAGTCATTTACCGCACTTGTTCTTTTGACACTGGTGCATCGCATTCATACATATCAAGGGGATTTGTGGATAAATATAACCTGCCAACCCAAGCCCTTAGGTCACCCATGTTAGTAAGCTCACCTGGAGCGGAGTTTATGGCTAGACGATGGTGTGATCGGTTACCATTAAGGATTGGTAACTATGTGTTTCCCTCAGACCTAATAGTATTGGAATCTCAAGGATTGGATGTGATATTAGGCATGGATTGGTTGTCGATGTATGGAGGAAACATCGATTGTGCTAGTAAGTCAATTTTGCTTACCACACCAGAAGGAAGAAGGATCAAGTATGTATCCCGGCATGTGCCAAACAGGACACAAGTAAACTGCCTAACAGGAGTTGTCCAAGAAGAAGTACCAGTGGTAAAGGATTTTCCTGATGTATTTCCTGAGGAATTACCAGGCATGCCACCGGATAGAGACATTGAGTTTTTGATTGAGTTATTGCCAGGTACAGGCCCAATATCGAAGCGACCGTACCGGATGCCAGCAAAGGATTTGGTAGAAATTAAGAATCAGATTAAGGAGTTATTGGATAAAGGTTACATTCGCCCAAGTTCTTCGCCTTGGGGATCACCCGTACTTCTAGTGGAAAAGAAGGATGGATCATTAAGGATGGTTGTTGATTATCGGGGATTGAATGAAGTAACCATCAAGAACAAGTACCCACTGCCAATGATCAACGATCTGTTTGATCGGTTGCAAGGAGCTGAAGTGTTTTCCAAGATCGATTTGCGATCAGGGTACCATCAATTGAAGATTCGAGAGCAGGACATACCTAAGACAGCATTCACCACGAGATATGGACTATATGAGTATACCGTTATGTCATTTGGATTGACTAATGCACCTGCCTATTTTATGAACCTGATGAACAAAGTGTTTATGGAGTTTTTGGATAAGTTCGTCGTAGTGTTCATGGATGACATCCTGGTTTATTCAAAGAATGAAGAGGAGCATAAGGAACATTTGCGTTTGGTTTTGGAGAAACTAAGGGAACATCAGTTATACGCCAAATTCAGCAAATGTGAGTTTTGGTTGAAGGAAGTTGGATTCCTCGGACACGTTATATCCGGAGAAGGTATAGCAGTTGACCCCACAAAGGTTGAGACCATAACCGAATGGGAAGTACCAACAACAGTTGGAGAGATCCGGAGTTTTCTTGGACTCACAGGATACTACCGGAGATTCATTGAGAACTTTTCAAAGATTGCAAAGCCTATGACGGAGTTGTTGAAGAAGGATACTAAGTTCAAATGGGCTGAGGAGTGAGGGGCTAGTTTCCAGGAGTTGAAGAAACGTTTGGTTACCTCACCAGTATTGATTTTGCCAGATCAAACCAAGGATTATGATGTGTATTGCGACGCTTCACGTCGAGGACTTGGAGCAGTGCTTATGCAGGAAGGAAGAGTTGTTTCGTATGCTTCACGGCAACTGAAGCCTCATGAGTTGAATTATGCCACGCATGATTTGGAGTTAGCAGCCGTAGTGCATGCATTGAAGACGTGGAGACATTTCCTCATTGGAAATCATTGTGAGGTGTACACGGATCACAAGAGTTTGAAGTACATTTTCACTCAGAAGGAGTTGAACCTCAGACAGAGGAGATGGTTGGAGCTCGTCAAGGATTATGACATGAGATTGCATTACCATCCCGGAAAAGCTAATGTAGTAGCTGACGCATTGAGCCGTAAGATCCATGTCAATACCCTAATGACGGGAAAAATACCCCAGGGGTTAGCAGAAAACCTTCGTGAGCTATGTTTGGAAATAGTTCCGAGAGGCTATATAGCAGCATTGGAGATTCAGTCAACATTGATGGATAAGATCAGAGAGGCTCAGAAATCTGACAAGGAGATTGCCGCTATAAAGGAGAAACTTAGCAAAGGAAAAGCTAAGGGATTTCGTGAGGATGAGCACGATACCTTATGGTTTGAGGACCGTGTTTATGTGCCCAATGACCCGGAGATCAGGAAGTTGATTTTGCAAGAGGCACATGATTCACCATATTCGATTCACCCAGGGAATACCAAGATGTATTTGGATTTGAAGGAAACATTCTGGTGGACCGGAATGAAGAAGGATATTGCAGCATATGTAGCAGTTTGTGACGTATGTCAGAGAGTAAAGGCAGAGCATCAAAAGCCAGCAGGATTGTTACAACCATTGCCGATACCCGAATGGAAGTGGGATAAGATAGGCATGGATTTTATCACAAGACTACCCAGGACAAAATCAGGCTATGACTCGATATGGGTAGTAGTTGATCGTTTGACAAGGGTAGCACATTTTATTCCAGTTAAGACCACTTACACCAGTGCTAAGTTGGCAAAGATATACATGACTAGGATCATTTGTTTGCATGGAGTTCCGAAGAGTATCGTATCAGATAGAGGAACCCAATTTACCTCAAAGTTTTGGAATCAGTTGCATGAAACTTTAGGAACCAGACTAGAGTTCAGCACAGCTTTTCATCCGCAGACAGATGGACAGACCGAGAGAGTCAATCAGATTTTGGAAGATATGCTGAGAGCTTGTGCACTAGATTATGGATCTAGTTGGGACGATAACTTGCCGTATGCGGAGTTTTCTTATAACAACAGTTACCAAACCAGTTTAAAGATGGCACCTTTCGAAGCTTTATACGGAAGGAGGTGCAGGACACCGTTGTCATGGGACGAAGTTGGGGACCGTCAATTCTTTGGACTAGATTTGATTAAGGAGTCTGAACGGAAAGTTAAGTTGATTCGCGATAGGCTCAAGGTAGCCCAGTCCAGGCAGAAGAGCTACGCAGATTCTAAACGCAAGGAGACAGTTTACGAAACCGGAGACAGAGTTTATCTTCGAGTATCCCCACTTCGAGGAGTTAAGCGCTTTGGAGTTAAGGGAAAGTTAGCACCGCGTTTCGTTGGACCGTACAAGATTTTGCAACGTATGGGAGAAGTCGCTTATAAGTTGGAATTACCAGAGGGACTGTCAGGAGTTCATGATGTATTCCATGTTTCTCAGCTGAAGAAATGTCATGCCGAAATGGTGGAGGTACCGCTAAGAGATACCGTGCCACTTGAAGCGATTCAGTTGAAGGACGACTTAACATATGAGGAGAAACCAGTCAAGATTCTCGATTATGCCAGTAGAGTTACTCGCAGCAAGGTTATCAAGTTTTGCAAAGTTCAGTGGAACCACCACTCAGAGGATGAAGCCACCTGGGAGAGAGAAGAAGATTTGCTCAAGGACCACCCTCACCTATTTTCTAGCCAACCAGAATCTCGAGGGCGAGATTCATCTTAAGGGGGGTAGGTTTGTAACATCCCAAATTTGCAATTTGGAATGTTATACACTAGATCATCATGCATAGCATATTTTCTTGCATTTTGGTTGATCCTAGAAATTTCACGCAACTCAAGGACCTTCGGAGAGAGTTGGGGATTTCGTTATTTTCATATTTGAGAGTTTTCTCGAATTTGAAAAGAGGATCATTTGATTTATTTATTTCATCTTCAATTATTTTTCCAATATCAAAATATGAGAGAGGGAATAATATGACTTTCCCAAATTTAGGAAAAATGAAGATTTAATAAATAGATCAATTTTGGTTTTGCCGGAGTTTTGTTTGCTTTTTCTTTGGATAGGGAAAAATGCGCGTTTTCAAAAATTGCATTTTAGGTCCAGAGAAAAGTTCATTTTGTTCGACTCATTTTTAGGAGTCGGGGAAAATTTACTTTAGAAATTTTGGAGCCCGTTTAGATTTTCTTTTCTGTGTTTTTCTGCGCGCGAAACCGTTTAAAAAAAAGGAACTCCCGCAGGCCAGCCGGGCCAAAGGCCCAGCCAGCCGCCGCCCCCAGCAGCGCTGCGCGCCAGGCGCCAGGCGCCAGCCGCCGCCGCCTCTTGCTCTAGCCGAGTCCGGCTAGGGTTAGCCCCTCCCTTTTCCTTGTTTCGTTTTCCTATTCCTACTCTATTTCTTGTCCCCTACCCTAAGTCTCCTCTCCCCTCCCCAATATAAATACCCCAACACCCCCCCTCTAAACCCATCAAATCAAACCCCAAGCCCCCAAGCCCCAAGCCGCGCCCCACCCCGCGCCCTACACCGCACCCCACCCCACACCCGCGCCGCCGCCCTTGTGCCCTAGCGCCGCCGCCGCACCTTGCCCACGCCGCCGCACCTTGCCCACGCCACGCCGCCGGAGCCCCTCGCCGGAGGTTGCCCCGCGTCTCTTTTCCTCGGATCGTTTTCTTCTAATCGTTCCGATTCTTTTCTTCTCTTCTGATTCGTTTTCTAGATCGGTTTTTCGTTTCGGTTTTCTTCTCCGAAACCCTAGATCGGATTCGTTTTCTTTTCCGATTTAGTTGCCTTTGGACCGTTCGCCGGACCATTCGTCCTAGCGAACGTGATCACCGGATTCTTCTAGGTTAACGAACATCCGTTCGTATAACCGTTCTTCTTTTTCTTCTCGTCGGATTTATTCCGCGATCGCGATCTCAGATCCGCTTCGTTCTAGTTTATCTTCTCGCTCGTTTATCGGAATCAGGTGATTCAAGCGCCTGGAGTTTCGCTTCGAAACCGCTGTTCCGTCTAATCAACTTAAACAAGTTTTTTCCCCGGTAAAATTTGACCTAGTTTCAACTTGCTAGAACCGAGTTGTTTTCTTCCGCCGTTTGTTTTCCGTTTCTTTGTTCGGTTCGTTCTTTCTTTGCAACCGGAGTTCTTAAGTTGAACTTTCTGGTTCGATCTCTTGTTCGAGTTTTACCTGTGCATTAGATGAGTACTTATTGTGTGCTTGTTGTTTGTCTGCGATAGATTACCCGGATTGCGCCGCTTGTTACTTCGAATCCCTAGGACTCGCCGATCATCAGCAAGGCAAGTAACACTTTGATCATACCTTTTCTACAACCCATGTTTTATTGCATTATATCAATTCCTCACACATTGCATGATTAGGATCTAATTAAATTGTGGGATGGGAAGTAGATGAGGTAGTACCTATTACCTGTATTATTATGAAACCTTTGGGAGTTACTTCTACGTTTGCTTATCATGCCATGCTATGCTAGTAGACGTGGATTGGGTGAGTGATATCCATGATAGATGTGAGTTTGTTAATTTTAATGGTTTATCTAAGGTGGCAACTTAAACACACATCTGGGTGGATTGAGGCACCTGATGTCTATCAGGACTTGCCTGGTTTTTTTTCGGACCGCCACCCAGGCTCAAAGGGATCATAAGATCTTTCATGCTAGAAACTTCCGTGTGCAGCCACAAGCCATTATGGGCTCTGGCATAGTTGACTAAGTTGTGCAAATTCTTACGGGGTGGACTAGCAGATGTAGGGGTTGTAGGTGGTACGGTCTACCCCACATGTAAGGTGCTAGCGCTTCTGAAAGATTGTGTCTCGGTCATCCGTCTTCTCAAACACCATGTAGTGCGAGAAACCAAACGGAGGCAATCGAGTCTTGTGGGGAAAAGTGCGCAAACCTCTGCAGAGTGTACAAACTAATCATGATTAGCCGTGTCCCCGGTTATGGACAAGTTGAGTATCTAGTACTTGAATATCATGTGAATCTCAACATGTTAATTTTAATTAATGTTGTTGGGTTTTAATTGTTCACTTAATTGGGATCGGAATGCTGTCAACCATTCTCGATGTTTCACAACCACCATGATAGTTAAATAAATTTATTCCTTTGCAGTAGGGAAAAACTGGCTTTACGCAAAACTGTAACCATAGAGCTTTCCACCAGCCATATATGCATATAGTATAGCTGTTTCATTCCATTACTCTCTATGTGTTACATTGCCAGCATATTCCATGTGCTGACCCGTTTTCGGGCTGCAACTTCTCATGTTGCAGACTTTTCAGACGACGAGTAAGGTGTTTTAGGTCGTGGTTCTATACTCAGTGATGCCGTTGGAGTTGATGGACCCATTTATCTTCTGAGTCTTCCGCTGTTATCGACACTAGATGGCCTTAAGCCATGTTTATTGTAATAAGTTCTCTTTTGAGACAACGATGTAATAAGTGTGTGATTGCCACTCTGCTATAAATCCTTCGATGTACTGTATGGTGTCAGCATTACTGATCCAGGGATGACACCTGAGCACAGAGCGCTTGATCCATTCGGATCGGGTCGCGATAGGTTCATCCGATGAGATCATCGTGGAACATGTGGGAGCCAACATGGGTATCCAGATCCCGCTGTTTGTTATTGACCGGAGAACGTCTCGGTCATGTCTGCATGTCTCCCGAACCCGTAGGGTCTACACACTTAAGGTTCGATGACGCTAGGGTTATAAAGGAAGTTTGTATGTGGTTACCGAATGTTGTTCGGAGTCCCGGATGAGATCCCGGACATCACGAGGAGTTCCGGAATGGTCCGGAGGTAAAGATTTATATATGGGAAGTCCTGTTTTGGTCACCGGACAGGTTTCGGGGTCACCGGTATTGTACCGGGACCACCGGAAGGGTCCCCGGGGGTCCACCGGGTGGGGCCACCTGCCCCGGGGGGCTACATGGGCTGTAGGGGTGTGCTCCTTGGCCTATATGGGCCAAGGGCACCAGCCCCAAGAGGCCCATGCGCCAAGGGATAAGGAAAGGAAGAGTCCTAAAGGGGGAAGGCACCTCCTAGGTGCCTTGGGGAGGAGGGACTCCTCCCTGGCCGCACCCTTCCTTGGAGGAAGGGCCAAGGCTGCGCCCCCCCCCTCTCTCCCTTGCCCCTATATATATGTGGGGGTGGGAGGGCAGCTAGACCAATGTTCTGGTGCAGCCCTCCCCTTCTCCCAAGTACTTCTCCTCTCCCGTGGTGCTTGGCGAAGCCCTGCAGGATTGCCACGCTCCTCCACCACCACCACGCCGTTGTGCTGCTGCCGGATGGAGTCTTCCTCAACCTCTCCCTCTCTCCTTGCTGGATCAAGGCGTGGGAGACATCGTCGGGCTGTACATGTGTTGAATACGGAGGTGCCGTCCATTCGGCGCTAGGATCATCGGTGATTTGGATCACGACGAGTACGACTCCATCAACCCCGTTCTCTTGAACGCTTCCGCTTAGCGATCTACAAGGGTATGTAGATGCACTCTCCTTCCCCTCATTGCTGGTCTCTCCATAGATAGATCTTGGTGACACGTAGGAAAATTTTGAATTTCTGCTACGTTACCCTACATTCCCCACCTCCGGTCGCTCACTGCTGGCGGCCTCGTTCCACTCCTCCCCTCCCCTGTCGCTCCCTTCCTCCCCGTGCTTCCCTTTCATTCTCACGTATCTCTCTCACACACAAGGAAACACCATGGCCGCCGCCCGTTCATTGCTCCACTACCGGATCCGGCTAGCTCTGGCCCGTCCCTGGCGGATTCGCTCTGTCGTCTCCATTCAAGCCCTGCCGCGCCGGAGTCTCGCGGCTTCCATCGCCTTCTCGCCACCGTTCTGCTTCATGTCGTGCCGCCATGCCCGTTGAGCCCCTGTGGAGCTACCCTGCTTCGCCCGCTCGTCCCTGTTGACCCGGTACAAGCGCCAACGTGACCAGCCTCCTGGGCCGCAAGCCAGCGCCAGGCCTCCTCTAATTCCGACCGGGCCTCGGCCCATGGTGAGCAGCACTCCAGCACCCCAAACCACCGCTCACATTTGGCCCGTTATGCTTTTTTTCAGTTCTGGAGGATTTTTTCTAATTTTTCAGAGAGTGCAGATTTGCAGAAAAACCCCTAGACATCATGCATATAATAACTTCACAACCGTGCATCGGTTTAAAATGTTTTATATATGTAACTTTCTTAGAAATCTGTCTAGTTTCATAATATGCCACTTTCATCCATGTTTAAAATGTTAAACATGTTGTTTGTTTAAATTTGCTCATATGCAATGTTAAAATGATTTATTTCATAACAAAATAACCGTAGCTCCCAACGTAATAAACTTTATATGTAAATGGGGTGGAAAAATACCTAGTTTAACATGGTGTACTTACTTTGCATATTTAACAACTCTAAAATATGGTCTAGGACAGAACAGCACCAAATTCATAATATGCATATGAGGATTTTTCTGGACATGTTGCTTGTTGTTCCGGCCTCATTTAAACTTGCCTAGATAGGTAGTTTTATTATGCTTCACCCCATGCCATGCTAACCAACATTTAATATTGTTGAGTACATAAATGGGAGAGAACTAAATAAGTCATGTGGCATTTCGTCAATATGCAACTCGTTGCATATTGAGCACTACTTAACTTGTAGTTTTGCTTGTGCACTTTGCCATGGCATGTTTCATTAAACCGGACATGCATCATACTTGGTTGTGCATCATGCCATGTTTATGTGATGGTTGTTTACTATGTTGCTTGCTTCTTTCTGGGTTGCTTCTCTCGTTAGCTTCGGTTGCGTTCTGGAGTTGTGATGATCCGTTCGACTACGTCCGTTTGCCTTCTTCATGGACTCGTTCTTCTTCCTTGCGGGATTGTAGGCAAGATGACCATACCCTCGAAATCACTTCTATCTTTGCTTGCTAGTTGTTTGCTCTATCGCTATGTTGCGCTACCTACCACTTGTTATATCATGCCTTCCATATTGCCATGGCAAGCCTCTAACCCACCTTTCCTAGCAAACCGTTGTTTGGCTATATTACCGCTTTTGCTCAGCCCCTCTTATAGCGTTGTTAGTTGCAGGTGAAGCTGAAGTTTGTTCCATGTTGGAACATGGATATGTTGGGATATCACAATATCTCTTATTTAATTAATGCATCTATATACTTGGTAAAGGGTGGAAGGCTCGGCCTTATGCCTGGTGTTTTGTTCCACTCTTGCCGCCCTAGTTTCCGTCATACCGGTGTTATGTTCCTTGATTTTGCGTCCCTTATGCGGTTGGGTGTTATGGGAACCCCTTGACAGTTCGCTTTGAATAAAACTCCTCCAGCAAGGCCCAACCTTGGTTTTACATTTGCCTAACAACCTATAACCTTCCCTTGGGTTTTTGCGAGTCCGAGGGTCATCTTTATTTAACCCCCCCCCCCCCGGGCCAGTGCTTCTCTAAGTGTTGGTCCGAACCGAGCTACCTGCGGGGCCATCTCAGGGAAACTTGAGGGTTGGTTTTACTCGTAGCTAGTCTCATCCGGTGTTGCCCTGAGAACGAGATATGTGCGACTCCTATCGGGATTGTCGGCACATCGGGTGGCTTTGCTGGTCTTGTTTTACTATTGTCGAAATGTCTTGTAACCGGGATTCCAAGACTGGTCGAGTCTTCCCGGGAGAAGGAATATCCTTTGTTGACCGTGAGAGCTTGTGATGGGCTAAGTTGGGACACCCCTGCAGGGTATAAACTTTTGAAAGCCGTGCCCATGGTTAGGTGGCAGATGGGAATTTGTTAATGTCCGCTTGTAGAGAACTTGACACTTGACTTAATTAAAATGCATCAACCGCGTGTGTAGCCGTGATGGTCTCTTTTCGGTGGAGTCCGGGAAGTGAACACGGTCTTGTGTTATGCTTGAACGTAAGTAGTTTTCTGGATCACTTATAGCTTCGCGACCGTTGCGTTGCTTCTCTTCTCGCTCTTAGTTGTGTATGTTAGCCACCATATATGCTTAGTGCTTGCTGCAGCTCCACCTCACTACCTTACCCTACCCATAAGCTTAAATAGTCTTGATCTCACGGATGTGAGATTGCTGAGTCCTCGTGACTCACAAATACTTCCAAACAGTTGCAGGTGCCGATGATACCAGTGCAGGTGACGCAACCGAGATCAAGTGGGAGCTCGATGAAGATCTTGATCGTTGTTATGTGTCTTTTCCGGTTGATCAGTAGTGGAGCCCAGTTGGGACGATCGGGGATCTAGCATTTGGGGTTGTCTTCTTTTATTTTGGTTCCGTAGTCAGACCTTTGATTGTACCTTGGATGATGTATGGATTAATTATGTATTGTGTGAAGTGGCGATTGTAAGCCAACTCTTTATCCCTTTATTATTCAGTACATGGGATGTGTGAAGATTACCCCTCTTGCGACAAGCCTACCATGCGGCTATGCCTCTAAGTCGTGCCCCGACATGTAGGAGATATAGCCACATTGTGGGTGTGACACCTTGGCGGCCTCTTCATGCGTGCCCTTGGCGGCAGCATCCTTGGCGGTCTCCTCGATGGTGGCGTCGACGTCCATCTGATCCACCAAGGAGGGATCTGGAGGCCAAGAAGGGAAAACGAGATGAAACCAAGATTGGAGTTCAAAGCAACAAAAAGAAAAAGGAAAAAAGATCGCACTGGAGAAGTAGCAAAGGCGAGAAGGCGGGCGGCTTACCTATGACGAGTTGTGGAGGAGTGGTTCCCTCCCCGACAACACTCGTTGCTGGGATGGAGCTGCCGGTGCCTCTGCTTGCCGGTTCTTCCTCCGCGTGCGTGGGCTTGTCGGTAGAAGCCCTTGCCGGGTGTCGGTGTCAAAACCGGGGGATCTCGGGTAGGGGGTCCTGAACTGTGCGTCTAGGCCGGATGGTAACAGGAGACAGGGAACACTTTGTTTTACCCAGGTTCGGGCCCTCTCGATGGAGGTAATACCCTACTCCTGCTTGATTAATATTGATGATATGGGTAGTGCAAGAGTAGATCTACCACGAGATCAAGGAGGCTAAACCCTAGAAGCTAGCCTATGGTATGATTGTTGTGTATGGAGTTGATTCTGTCCTACGGACTACAACCCTCCGGTTTATATAGACACCGGATAGGGTTAGGGTTACACAGGGTCGGTTACAATGGTAGGAGATCTTGAATATCGCATCGCCAAGCTTGTCTTCCACGCCAAGGAAAGTCCCATCCGGACACGGGACGAAGTCTTCAATCTTGTATCTTTATAGTCCAGGAGTCCGGTTGAAGGTATAGTCCGGCTACCCGAACACCCCCTAATCCAGGACTCCCTCAGTAGCCCCTGAACCAGGCTTCAATGACGACGAGTCCGGCGCGTAAATTGTCTTCGGCATTGCAAGGCGGGTTCCTCCTCCAAGTCCTTCGTAGAAGATTGTAAACACCAAGAATAGTGTCCGGTTCTACAAAATAAGTTTCCACATATTGCCATAGGGAGAATAACATTAACACAAATCAAATCTGCTGACGTATTCCGCAGTGCGCTATCACACTACGGCCAAGTCCTTTACTCGAATCGTTTTTTACTTTTCCACCTCAGCATGTTTTGCGAGGCGGTTTCCTTGGTACATCTTGTCAAAGCAGAGATCGTGTACCCTTTTTACGGGATTCTCATCAATACGGACGTGGGTAACCCAACCGCGCCATTTATCACGGCGCTCGGGAGGCAAGCGAGTTTTATTAGGCAGGTGGGGACGCACAACCGCATCTGCCCATATAAGGGGATTGTTGGGGAACGTAGCAGAAATTCAAAATTTTCCTACGTGTCACCAAGATCTATCTATGGAGAGACTAGCAACGAGGGGAAGGAGAGTGCATCTACATACCCTTGTAGATTGCTAAGCGGAAGCGTTCAAGTGAACGGGGTTGATGAAGTCGTACTCGTCGTGATTCAAATCACCGATGATCAAGTGCCGAACGCACGGCACCTCCGCGTTCAACACACGTACGGAACGGAGACGTCTCCCATGTCTTGATCCAGCAAGGAGGAGGGAGAGGTTGATGAAGATCCAGCAGCACGACGGCGTGGTGGTGGATGCAGGGCGTCACAGTAGCAGGGCTTCGCCTATACTACGAGAGAGAGACGTAACGGGGAGAGAGGGAGGCGCCAGGGGCTGGTGTGTGAAGTTCCTCCTCTCCCCCACTATATATAGGAGGGCCAAGGGGGGTGGTGCGCCAGCCTAGGAGATCCAATCTCCTAGGTGCGGCTGCCCAAGGGAGGTTTCCCTCCCCCCTAAGGCACCTAGAGGTGCCTTCCACTAGTGGGACTCCTCCCATATGGAAACCCTAGGCGCATGGGCCTATAGGGGCTGGTGCCCTTGGCCCATATAGGCCAAGGCGCACCCCTTACAGCCCATGTGGCCCCCCGGGACAGGTGGCCCCACCCGGTGGCCCCCGGGACCCTTCCGGTGGTCCCGGTACAATACCGATAACCCCGAAACTTGTCCCGATGGCCGAAACAGCACTTCCTATATATAATTCTTTACCTCCGGACCATTCCGGAACTCCTCGTGACGTCCGGGATCTCATCCGGGACTCCGAACAATATTCGGGTTACTGCATACACATATATCTTCATAACCCTAGCGTCACCGAACCTTAAGTGTGTAGACCCTACGGGCTCGGGAGACATGCAGACATGACCGAGACGTTCTCCGGTCAATAACCAACAGCGGGATCTGGATACCCATGATGGCTCCCACATGTTCCACGATGATCTCATCGGATGAACCACGATGTCAAGGACTTAATCAATCCCGTATACAATTCCCTTTGTCTAGCGGTATGTTACTTGCCCGAGATTCGATCGTCGGTATCCTTATACCTTGTTCAATCTCGTTACCGGCAAGTCTATTTACTCGCTCCGTAACACATCATCCCGTGATCAACTCCTTGGTCACATTGCGCATATGATGATGTCCTACCGAGTGGGCCCAGAGATACCTCTCCGTTTACACGGAGTGACAAATCCCAGTCTCGATTCGTGCCAACCCAACAGACACTTTCAGAGATACCTGTAATGCACCTTTATAGTCACCCAGTTACGTTGTGACGTTTGATACACCCAAAGCACTCCTACAGTATCCGGGAGTTGCACAATCTCATGGTCTAAGGAAATGATACTTGACATTAGAAAAGCTTTAGCATACGAACTATACGATCTTTGTGCTAGGCTTAGGATTGGGTCTTGTCCATCACATCATTCTCCTAATGATGTGATCCCGTTATCAATGACATCCAATGTCCATGGTTAGGAAACCGTAACCATCTATTGATCAACGAGCTAGTCAACTAGAGGCTTACTAGGGACATATTATGGTCTATGTATTCACACGTGTATTACGATTTCCGGATAATACAGTTATAGCATGAATAAAGACAATTACCATGAACAAGGAAATATAATAATAACTAATTTATTATTGCCTCTAGGGCATATTTCCAACAGTCTCCCACTTGCACTAGAGTCAATAATCTAGTTCACATCGCCATGTGATTAACACTCACAGGTCACATCGCCATGTGACTAACACCCAAGAGTTTACTAGAGTCAGTAGTCTAGTTCACATTTACCATGTGATTAACACTCGATGAGTTCTGGGTTTGATCATGTTATGCTTGTGAGAGAGGTTATAGTCAACGGGTCTGAACCTTTCAGATCCGTGTGCGCTTTACAAATCTCTATGTCATCTCCTAGATGCAACTACTACGCTACATTTAGAGCCATTCCAAATAACTGTTCTACTTGGAGCTATTCTAAATTGTTGCTCCATTATACGTATCCGGTATCTCTACTCAGAGCTATCCGGAT